>NW_019416343.1:191462-209515 GCF_000390285.2 Anoplophora glabripennis | reverse complement strand
GTTTTCTTTTCTTACTTTTAACAACTGTCGTTTTCAAAATTCTTTTTGTAACTAATCAATAAATCCTCTTCTTTTCTTACTATCTTGATTTTTTTTCTTTTTCTCTAAAGGCCTTTCCACATATCTTTGAACGTGTCCTTTTACTCTTATAATTCACTTCACTTCACTTTCTCTTATTCACTTATACACCTTATTCTACTTTCTTTACATTCAATTTTATCTTATACTTCAAAATATTTTTTTATTTTCTCATATTATTTGCCCTTTCTAATAACTACAGAATCCTTGTGTATTCTACTTTAAATTTGACATTTTTCTGACATATATTTTAATTCATCTACAAATTGTCTTTCATTTTTAATATCATTTATTACCTCTTATTCTAACTTATTTTCTATCTATTTACTAACATGATAATCAACTCAATCATAAATTTTATTATAATCATTCCAACCATTGATTTTGCCACTTTGTCTTTTACATAACGATTTAAATTTAAATTTTACTTTTATCCCATTAATCTGGTTTCATTTCAATATATATATATATTCATAGCAACATTTTTAACCCTTCTTAACCGCACAAGTTTTTATATGCAATATCCAAAATATTCCATATTTATCTGCGTGCATATAACCTCAATCTTTTAATTTCCTACAGATGTGTTCATTTGAATTCATTTCTTTTAGAATACGTTCAACCTATCTGCGTATTAAGGAACAGTAGTGAAATTCCAGCTAAATACTTTTTAAGTGGATGGGGCAAGACTGAAAAAGGTAAGTTGGAAGCAATTTATTTTTATGTAATATAGATCGATTAAACGGTAGTATTGTCACTAGTCAGCAGTGATTTTCTCGAAAATGGTTAGCTGTATGAAAAAAATGTAAAGAAATAAAATTCAAGATCATTGCATCACTGATTAGATGGTGAATAAATTTTAAATTTTTTCAAGATAGATAGTTAATAAAATTTGATTTGATGTGCATTTAACTCTTAATCAGCCAATATCTCGGAAACGGTTAGCCTGAGAGATTTCAACCAAGTATACCTTTTTTACTTAAAATTGATAGGGGAATAAACGCACTAATACGAAACGTCAATGTACAGGGTAGCAAAAAAGTTAGGGCCAATTTAATTCAAGCGTGCCCTTATAAGTGGCGCCCTCTACAAGCAGCGTCAAAAACAATGACATATTTAAATTTAGCATCCTAGAAAACCCCCGTCCCCGAAGCTTTATACCAACATTTAAATTTTGGAAATTATTCCTAAAAAATAAAAAAAAAATTAAAAACTTTAACATCCTGTATATCAAAAACTAAGCATTTGTGGACCCACGTTTACAAGAAAAAAAAAGAGTCTTATTTTGACCTCAAAAATACGCCCCTAAATTCTTTGTACTGAATTTTTAATTACCCTGTATATTAAAACAATAGTGGCTTATACAGAATGCCTCATAATTAATATCCAATAATTTACCACTTGATTCTATTGCCAAAAATAAAAAAAAATTTCATATAAACATGGGGCCTCAAAAAATAAATTTTTTTAAATATTTCCGAAATGGGTTGAATAAAAATTATGAATTTTAACTTTCATTAATAGTCGAAATAGATCATCATAAAAAATTTCTAAAATTTTTGTCAGGGGCGTCTCAATTGTGGGGGGTTAGGTTAGGTTAGGTTAGGTTAGGTTAGGTTAAAATTTGCCCCAACTTTTTTGCTTGTCGAAATTTTCAAATTCAGATGCCAATATATGATAGACCCTCATTTCCTCTACAATAAAGGTACTCTTTATTTATTTCGACAAAATGCTCCATTTCCCAGAAAAACGGATCTAAGTATTTCGTATACATACATTAATAAAATCCAAAAAAAATTCTTAAATAGCTAAAATGGATACATGTACCATTATTTTAATATGTCATAAAGTCATTATACATTATAATAAACAGCGTGAAAAGTTCTTGGAAAATTTACCCCAAATATTTTACATGCTGCTATTTTCAAATTTAAACTGTAAATTTGAGATCTGAGTTTTCTATTAAAAATGGTAATGTTGTTTTACATCGAAAAGGTAATCTGTTTTCGAAAAAAATCGAGTTAAATATGTTATAACATTTTCCAAAGTGTGCTTTTCTAAGCACTTAAATTCGTTTTTCTTGGAAATAGAGCATTTTATCGAAAGAAATAAAGAGTACTTTTTTTTGTAGAGCAAAAGGTCTATCATATGTTGGCCTCTGAATTTGAAAATTTCGACAAGCAAAAAAATTGGGGCAAAATTTTAGCCGACAACCCCCCAATTGAGACGCCCCTGATCAACATTTTTGAAAAATTTTATGATGATCTGTTTCGAATTTTTAATGAGCGTTCATGGTGTCAAAATTCATAATTTTCCTTCAACCCATTTCGGAAATATTTTCGGAAAATAAATTTTTTGAGGCCCCATTTATTCGAATCACAAAATGGCCGAAAAAGTTAGCTTTTATTTCTTTTCGCGAAAACTGTTGAACTTAGAAATTTGAATTTTGATACAAATTAACAACTAGCTGAATGTATTTTGGTAGTCGTTTTTTCTGGTATATGACTTTTAATTAATTAAATTAGCACCCCTTGGTTTTATTTGTCTTAGATTTTTTTTCTACGTTAGCTAATTCCAACAAGAAAAATATATTTTAATACTACATTTCATTTAGAACCTTTTTTCACTCTTCTCATTTTCTACGTTTTCGGTACCTAACTATTATAATTATATAGTGCCATATTTTCCGGAAAAAAAAACTAGTTGGTGAAATGTTGTGATTATTTTACATGTAAATATGGTTATACAAAGTCCCATCACAAATTTACAGAGAACAAACATTTTTTTGAAAGTTTAATACATTTGTATCCTTAGAGTCACGGAACAGCTCTAGATCTAGATATCTAGATTTAATAGTGAGTTTTAGGTAAAGTTCAGATGTACTTCAGAAAACACATTCCTTTTGTCATTTTTTGACGTGTAAACAAATGTTTACATTTACCCCCCAACCTACCCCCCACAGGGACCCACTCCAGGGTCCCCCCTTTTCTTATATTGTACAGTATGATTTGTGATACTTCATTTAAAAGATAATTTCATTCTCTTTGCAGTAATGTAAAATTTTCTGGACAATTTTAGAAAACAAATGACACACAAAATAAAATTTAAAAAAAATTATTTTTACAAATTGGTTAAAAGTGACTCTAACTACACAAGGAGGCATTTTAGAGAAACCGGTGAAGAAATAAAAATAAAACGCACCGTACACCTACCATTTTGTTTGTAGCTACCTTCTGTATTCTTTCGCAGTGTAAAATTACAAACATTAAAATTTTCAGCGCTAGTCAGCAAGATCAAAATGAAGGTCGAAGTACCCCCTTTCGACCTAGCAAAGTGCAAGAAAAAGTTTGCTACAGCAAATATAGACGTCAAAGACACCCAGATCTGCGCCGGAGGTGTCAGCGGCAAGGATAGCTGCGTAGGAGATTCAGGAGGCCCGCTGATGATGGCCGATGACAATGAAACTTGGTACGTTGCGGGCGTCGTGAGTTTCGGGATGTCGAGATGCGCAATGGAGGGATTTCCCGGAATCTACACGAACATAACCCCGTTCCTACCGTGGATCAAATCCGAAATAGAACAGAATTTGCTGTCACTGAACGTAACACAGAGTCACAAAAAACCAAAACCAACTGTGAGTCCAAGTACTTAGTTTGTCTGAAACGACTTATGAAGATGGTTTATAATCGTTTATAGATGGGGGCTTTTCATTTTCATGGTTTAGACCTTTTACATGGGAATCTTTTTTTCGTCCACGACTGTAAACGTTCTAGCTCCCTCATATTTCATACTTTTGTTTCACAGCATATGTAAACCGGAAGTTTCATTCCGTTATCGACACTTTGATTTCATTGCAATGTGTTTCTTTTAGAAAATGCTATAAATAATCAGTATGTGGTAAATATATGAGTGTTTTGATAAAATTCTAACAGTACTAATTCATTATTTCACATTTAAGTATCACAGAAATTGTTATTTCTAGAGCTGTTATAATTGGCCGCGCACCAAAGGCGTACGGATCGTCGACATAAAATAATGTGATTAATAATGATTATAAGATTTATGTCATTACATTATTGTGAAACACGTAAATTGTTTTATGCATCGTTCTCATCGGTTCTACAATCTGGATGGTATCCGTTATAGATCGCATCATCAGGTATGTTTCTACCCTTATTTCAGCGAAACTTATTCGCGGCGGTGGTAAAATATCTTAATCTGAGGAGAACGACCATTCGACATCTACTGATGTAATATCTGCATAATTAAAAAATCTACTTTGCTTTCATAAAATTCTTTTCTATTCTAAAAAATATATCTTTGTTTTGTTTTGCACCTGAATAGTTTTTATACGTTAATAATGTTATAGCTTCTTACCAGTAAATTTGTTTCTTTTTTTTAGTCAGTATAGTATGAATTGTTTGTTCTTTTTTAGCACTAACTACGCTCGACATGATTACACACAATTATGCATAAAAAAAAGAACTGAAATCGTAAATGAAATCGTTCGATTAGAGGGAAATCGGCGAAACCGACACCTAGGCAAGTCGCGTGGCTTCAAAATCTTATATCTTCGATAAATACAGCGAAATTAAGACACATTTTGGTAGAATCAATACTTAATTGTAACAAGTTAAGGAAAAATGAATGAATCAGAGAATTGAAACACTCTGGTAATATTTCAGATGAATTTTATTATTCAATCCCCCACCTCTCAGTTCTTCCCCTAAATCAGGGGATGATAAAAACAGCTCTTCAAAAGGAGTTTTTTGTTTTAGTGATGCTTTTATTTGTGTTAAGCGACAACAAAAACTTTTTATGCATATTTTCTTTAATTTTCCATCCCTAAAATAGGGATGAAAATATTTTCATTAATTTTTCCTTAACTTGTTTCAATTGAGCATTGATTCCACCAAAATGTGTCTTAATTTCACTGTATTTATCGAAGATATAAGATTTTTGAACGAAGGCAATCGATTTTCAATTTCTTCATCTATTCACTCTTCATTTTCGCCCCCCAAATAGGGGATGATGACATTCACAATAATTTTCCCTAAATCTGCATCAAATAAGCTTTAATTAAAAAAAAATGTAAAACGATTCGTTAATTCTTCTTCAAGATATTTGATTTTGACATAAAAAAATGCCGTTTGGCCGATAGTGCGGCACCAATGGCTAGCGGACCGATTGTAACAGCTCTGTATATAAATTAATATTCTACATATAAAACAATAAAAAATTGTATGTTCTGCATGAAAACAATAAAATTTAATAAAAAATTAACTAAACATGATTTTTTTTTTGGAAAAATCAGTTTATAGCTTTTCATTAATTCATTTTTTAATTAAAATTGGTTTCAAAACTGGATCTATTCAATACATCTGATAAGAACCTTTTACAATAATATTAAAATCAGTATTATGATTGAAGTTCCTCAAACTAGTTTTTATAGGAATAACTATTTATTATAATGTGTTATAAATTATTATCTGCATACAATTATTTATTTCGAAGTCTAAATATTATGTGTAAAAAGTAAAGTTAATATATTTATTTATTTATTATACACTAATTTGATCCACATAAAATAAAGTGAATACACATAATTTTAAATTAACAAAACGTAAGTGTTTATATATGAATACTTATAATATATTTTTTAAAAATAAAGTTTTTATTAATTTACCTAAAAGTTTTATTTCTAAGTATCCGAAATATGATAGTCCGAAAAGTTCCTAAAAACTTTTATTTTTTTAAATAACTTGAGTAATTCTAATTATTTTTGAGGAGTTGGCATTGCCTACTAGCAATTAATTAGCTATTGTAGTATAGGTATACGGCAAGATATGTAGACATTTAAAAACTATTTCTAAGTAGCTTAATTGCTTTTTTAATGAGTATTATATAAGAGAAAAAACTTCCAAGTGTCAGCTATGAACTGAAAATTATTTGTCATTATTAGAGCTCGGGACTCGGTCGGATGATCATAACCGTCACGTGTGCCTTTCGTTACAGCGCACCGTACGAAACCGGTAATAACGGCAGTTATTGGCTACGCGTTTGCTTCGTGTATATGTGTTTTAATATTCTAATAATATTCAAAAAACGACCTTTCGCTGATAATATACGCAAATTTATTTACTCTCTTTTACACCTACCCGTTCATTTATTTGTTTATGACGAACATGCCTATGACTAGCCGACGAAAACCCCGAACTCTAGTCATTATAAAAGGTGTAAAGTAATTTTGATAGAAACACAGGTTTTTAATTATAAAATGTAAATTTGTTATTGACTCATAAAATATACAGTTTTCTGGTGCACACGTACTCTTTTTCCGAAATTTTCTAAAAAAGTCTATGAATCGCATGATTTTGGCGGCCAATTCTGATCACCAAAACGCAATAATTGAATAATTGTTTCTCGGGCTGTATGTCATGTGACACTGTCTTGTTGAAACCACATGTAGTCTACATAATAAATGTCTTGCAATTTAGGCACAAAAAATGGATTCTCATGTCTCGATAGCGAGCGCCATTAACTGCTATTGCCTGACCAGCCGCATTTTCGAAGAATCCATTCAACGAACTCTCTTCGCTTTGCGTGGTCAGTAGGCTTCAGTTCTTGAGTCAATTCAACTTTGTAGAGAGCTTCTCGAAGTGTCCAACTCTTGAGGTCACTAAAATTGTATCCCTTCTATTCCATCGTCGAAAATAAAACACAACAACCGGAGTAATCACTTGGCCTCTACCTGACCTTGATCATTGACTTAAGGTCACGTTTAGGATCATAATAACGTGTAGAATTCTACGGTCTCTTATTTCTAGCGTCGAAATAAAGGTTCGTTACTCCAAAACCGATAAGACCTTGACATAATCCTTCTACCTTGACCTCAAGGTCAAGGAGTACCATCAGGTGTCTACTCAAAGACTGTCACTCTTTCTGATTCCATAGTTAAAAATAAAAAAATTACAGTAAAAATGAACATTTGACCTTGAACTGATCTTGACCATTGACCTTGGGGTTAGGATCAATGTCTTTCGGATGCAAAATTTTCTGCTCTTTCCATTTCCGGGTTCGAAAAAGAGGGTAGCTATTTAAAAAAACCGACTTGATCTTAATATGACCTTGAACCTTGACCTTGACTTCAAGGTCAGTTACCATCAGATGCACCGTGAAGAATGCTACTGCTGAGACTTTTGTCCTCATCATTTATCCCAAAAATGCTTTCCCGCTGAGACTTTTTGGGGTTTCCATACTTTTGACTAACCCTGTATAATATGTATAATTACATTTTTACCATATATTCATTTTATAGCAGTTGTAAGCTTTAAAAACCACTCTGCTTAATACCAAAATGTGACAGTTTTGCAAAAGCTCAGGACTAAGAAATAATCAAGTATTTAAGAAATTCAAAAAATTTGCAGGAACTTTGATGCCATTTCGGGACCAAAAGAAACGATTTCGAGTAGAAAGTCTTTCGTTGTATACGTAATTACAGCACCCCTTGTATACGTATGTCATATTTGCAAAAATAATGTTCGTACTGATTTAAGTTATTTTTTTTAATATCCAAAGTAGACATGAAATTAGTTTTATTTAAAATTTCATGTAAACAGCGAAGACGAAATTTGAATTAAAACATAATAATTATTCATTACATCTTATGATCACCGCAAAATTATCATAACTTATAATAAATATATCATTCACCACAATTCCTATACTTAGTGTATCTGCCACAGTGAATAAGTGTGAAAAGTGTAGGTATATTTTTAACTAGTCAATAAAAATTTGAAATGAAAACTACATTTCCAATTACCAAGAATTTTAATTAGTTATTAATAGTAATTGACATCTCAAGTGATTCGAGTCTGTATTGTAATGGAATCTATAATAAGAGCTAACATGTGTTTATTTCTAATTCTGACATACGCGTCAATTCATTACACACTTGATTATTTATCATACCGTTATTTAAGAGGCGGCAGACGGGTTTGGTTATCTACTATCTACTGTTTGCTACTGACCATATCCCAATTTAGTGGATGAATAACACAACGCAGTTCCGAGATTATCACTACCTACATCGGTATCTTATTACTTCCTGGTTATTAGCAAAATGAATCATCTTTCAAATCATCAAACTATAACATAATTTGCATAATTTCAACTGCATAGAAAGCGTTCCTTACTGGAAACCATACAGCGTCAGTAAGTATGCATTTATGTGCTTGTCTATAAATAGGTTATATAACAAAAAATCGAAAGTGAACCTAAGTTCAAGGGAATATATAAACGTATAACGTTTATTTCCAGAGGTGATCCCGAACTAATTCAGTTTGTACATAAGTTCAAACTGCACTTGTAAACTTATCTACATATTATTATTATTAAAACTTTTTCTCGACGTTAGTCTCAACGTTAATAGGAAATATTACCATTGTTATTAGATGCATTAAAAATATGCATTAACATTCATAAATAGAAACTTTCACTAAGCAGAAGCGTTAGTTGGAATTTAAAAGTTCAAGAACTAAAATATATATTTAATTTTTATAAATAAAGGGTAATTTGCAAGTATTTATTTATTTATTTATTTATTTAAGTTACACCACTTGACAGTTAAAAAAAATTAATAGCTGGGAGAAATAGTTAATGAAAATAGATGCATTAACAAAATCATATTACTAAAGTACAAGAGTAAACAAACAGTTAACAATGACAGATTATAAAAGTTACAAAAATTATAAAAGATAACCACTACGTATAGGAAGTATAATAAAGTTGTACATAAAAATACGTTTTTATAAAACTTGTCTTGCAGCATACATAAAGTATTCTTACTTTCACTGCCTCTCTTCTACAGAGCATTTCTTCTCCAATTTTTTTTATATCCTCCTTTATAAAAAATGGACTAGTTACTTATATGCAAGTACAGGTAGGTACACTGGAAGATTGACTTGAAGTTATCAGAGACATTTGAGCAATTGATTCATGATCTTAGACTCGCTGAACGTATACAGGGTGTCCCAGAATATGTGGGCAACCCCTCGGATTTATACAGGGGACGTTAAAATAACATGACAAGTTCCTATAAAAATTTTCCTTAGAGGGCCCCGCTACGGAGATACAAAGGATGCCCCTGAAAATCAATTTTTTTTAACTTTTAAATTACTTTGTGTAATTTAACTATTTTTTAATACGATGCATAACAGATAAGACTTCTTAAGAATTGGCCCATGAAAACAATTTGGCTTATTTGGTTTGCCAGGGACCGACTAGCTGTAGCACAATAATGTCAATTTTTTTTACACCCTCTACTATAAAGACACAAAAATAATATTTTTGGACAGTTTGAACCTTAAACTGAAAAAAGGCACTCTTGGTTGATATCGATAAAATGAACTGTTTTCGAGAAAAAACTATTTTTGTTTAATATGATTTTTATTACATAATTTTGTTTGTCGGTCCAACTTGAGCTCCTTCTAATGTTATGCATTCCCTAGCTCTGCGTATTACAGATTGTTGGATATTCCATAATGCTGCAACATTGGTCCTTATTTCACGACAATGGAAATTAATCCTTTCTAATAAGTTTTCCCTAGTGTCGACTGGATTGGCATAGACTATTTAAATATTCCCGTTAAAAATATCTAATGCATTTAAATCTGGTGATCGAGGAGGCCAAGTTACTGGTGCTCCTCTTCCTATCCAACGGTTTTCAAAAACTTTAAGTGTTCTCAAACTGCCATATTAAAATAGGGTGGTGCTACATCATGCATGAACCACATACCATGTCGTATTGTCAAAGGTAGGTCGTCTAAAAGTTCTGGCAAGTTGTCTTAGAGAAATTCCAAATAAAGCACCTCAGTTAACTTTCTAGGCAATGTAAATGGTCCAAATGAAATGTTGCCCGATGATTCCGGCCCATAAGTTAATGGGTTCAAACTGGTGCTGATGATGCGTCACAATAGAAGCATGTCAATTTTCTTCTGCTCATAAATGCTAATTATGGGAGTTTATGATTCCATTTTTACAAAATCCAGCTTCGTCCGTAAACAGTATTGAACTGATGAAATTTGCATTGTTTCTGTACCCCAGTTTGAAAATTCCCTCCTTCGCAGAAAGTCTACAGGAAGAAGTGCATGGACTTTCTGTAGGTGATCAGGACGCAATTGTTTCTCTTTAGGATTCTAAGAACCGTAAATTTTAGGCAATTAAATTGGGCAGCCAATTTCCTCACAGTTTTTGAAGGATCTGCTTCTACGGCATTTAGGATATCTTCTTCAGCAACCTCACCGCGACTAATTTGATTTCCACAATTGTGTTTGGCTTTGACAAACGATCCTAAATTTATTTACAGCATTTTCATTCTATATATTACCTACTCAAAAAGTACGCAAGTAGCAAATACATTGTAATTTTTACCAGTCTCTCTTAAACGCTGATCCACTCTTTCAAAAATTTTCCTATCAGGAATACTTCGATTTGGAAATCGTTCCTCATAAAGCCTTTTGGCTTCTAAGGCATTACATGATGCAAGTCCATACACTAAATGCGTGTCGGAATATTCAGCAAACGTAAATTGCATTACGGCAATTAAAATAAATCCGTGGAATAAAAAAAATAAGGAAAATATCACAAGTTTCAGGGAAAACAAGTGTAAATAAAAGTGGTATTTTTAAGATAGGCATAGAAAGAATGTAAATTTCATCGGTTTATTTCTCTGTATGGGTGTAATAAAAATCATATTAAACAAAAATAGTTTTTTATCGATATCAACCAAGAATGCCTTTTTTTGTTTAAAGTTCAAATTATCTAAAAATTGTGCCTTTATTGTAAAGGGTATGAAAAAAATTGACATTATTATGCTACAGCTAGTCCGCCCATGGCAAACCAAATAAGTCAAATTGTTTTCATAGGTCAATTCTTAAGGAGTTTTATCTGTATCCATCGTATTAAAAAATAGTTAAATTACAAACAATCAGGTCTTTATATACCCATGTATCTTGACCCGCTGAACACGAATCCGAAGTCAGATTTGGCCCATAAGGTCACAAATCCTTCTTAACCTTAAAAAAGCTTCTATAATCAAGGTATGATTTAACAGCCACTGAAAATCATTGTCTGACCTATCTATTTCTGATGTATTTTAGAAGTGATTAAAAAAAACTCCGAGAGTTTGCTCACAAATTCGTAATTATAAAATTATAAATGTATCTGTTAAACTCACTTATTAATCAGCTTATCTCTAATTGATCGATAGCTTCCAATTTGTTATGGTTTCTATCAATAAGCTGTCAAATTTAAAAATTCACCTTTGACCATTTCTGCCGTTTTTTACATACGTCCATTTACAACAAAAATGTGGGTTGACATGATTCAGGAGGACAGTTAAAAATGTTTGTTTTTTTATATTAAGTTGCACTGCTTTGAAGAGGAAATAACGATGAATACAAACCAAAAGCTTCAAAAATGTTTTCATGAATAGACATTAACAAATATTTAAACTATGCGCTCGACGAGAAATGTTTGTTGAAGAAGGTATACTGTTTATTTTCAACAAAAGGGTCGATCTTGACAATAAAATAAAACTAAAATTTTCTATCGTCTATGATGGGACAAATTATAATCATTTCCTCGAAAGAATTTAAAAATCTAAAATTGTTAACAACTTTTTTGAGATATGGATAAGTAAAATGTGTAAATCAATTCTTAAAAAGGCTCAGAGGCTGGAAATTGTCTGATTCTCTAACTAATGAAGTCGAAATAGCTCCAGGAATCTTGTATAATGAGATACTGCAGCGCCTTTCACAAATCTTGTTATCGAAGATGGCTAAATTTTTGCTGGTATTAGTCATAATGGCACAAATATAAGTTTAGTAAACGTACGTATTGCAGTGAGATCATGCCAGACCCAGTGCTGTCAGTTATCGTAGCTTTTAGTTCTGGGTGTTCAATGAGGCTGCTGCTGTAATTGTTTAAGTTTACTGCGCACATTTTATTATTGGCAAGTCAAGTAGGCACTGCTGAAGATGGTTCTATTATGTCTTCGCTACCGTACTAGAACGGCACCTCCCACGTCATTTAATGGTGGTAATTTCGGCACAATCCTTATTTTGTTGGCACCAACCACTTGATCAACACATTTTTCCCTGACATACTTCACAAAAAATCTACCACCTGTAGTAAATGCCGAACGAAAAGCACATTATTTGCGGTATATCTTCATTTGGCCTGGATTTGAAATCACAAAACAACTCGGAATATGAGTTTTGGAATCGGGAATTCTTATAATAATAATTGAAACTTTGTCTTCTATATCATCGATCGTTATTTTTAATAGCTCATCTCTTCTCGAAGCTCCATAAACACCAATGTATTAAAATGACCTGAAAAGTTGACCAAAATGAGATAAATCTATCGATTTATATTAATTTGAATTACTTTTTCTAACAGAAATCTATTATCAGGTGCTTCTTATAAAAATCTCCCAATTTGCTCTTTCGTCAGAATTCTGGACTTTTTCGGGTGGTATCCAACTGATTTGCATTTCAAATATGGTATCAGTTTTGGAAATTTTTTGATATTTACATTTTTTTGCATGCAGCGTACTTTTTAACATGGAATATACTGACCATAACGTCGAAAATTTAATTTTATTAATTTTATGTTCGAAATATGTCACTAATTTTTCAGACATTTTTTTAATTTTCTTCGAACTACACCACCCTTTAAGTTCGTTTTGGGCAATCTCGTACTGTCTCGACGATTTTTTGAGGATTAATTGCGAAGCAGCACTTTGTGCTGCTTCCAATACTTCTTCCGGTAAATGCTCGTCTTCAATTTCCGAGCTCATTTTGAGTTAAACACTTTTAGAATATGAATTACAATATACAGGGTGATCCAGATTTTAATAGACAAACTTCGGAAAAGTACTAAACAACAAAAATTAACATCACTTTGCTCTAAGAACATAGGCGCAGAAAGCCACCGTTTATGAGATACAGGGTGTTGAAATTAAAGAAAATAAAACAATTTTTTTTAAATATCTGGAAAACCGCTTCATCAAATTTATCCAAATTTGGTACACATTTTTTTTCAAATATTTTTCCTAGTTCTGTATGTACACAGTCCAAATTCAAAAACCAGTGGCGGAGAAACAAGGATATCGTTTCCTTATTTAAAGTGAAACTTCTACGCCACTGAATTAATTGGTAATATAAATACATTTTATAACGGTCTGAAACATCCCGGATGAAAAAACAGTCTTTTATTTTTGTCGAAAAGTGAATGGTTATGAGACATTTTGTCTAAGTAAACCAAACGTTGAAATAGGGAAAAATAAAACGTATTTGGATGGTCCAGATTTTAATAGACAAACTTCGGGAAAGTACTAAACAGCAAAAATTAATATCACTTTGTTCTATCAACATATGGGCAAAAAACACCGTTTATGAGATACAGGGTGTTGATATTATTAAAAATAAAACAATTTTTTTAAATAACTGGAAAACCGCTTCATCAAATTTATCCAAATTTGATACACATTTTTCACTATCATAGCAAGCGTGTCAGCCCAACTTTCAAGTAACACGAACAACAAGTAAAGTTATATGAAAAACAAATAAATTAAATCAATTCCTCGAAGTCTCCATCTCGAAACTCAATGCACTTTTGGCATTATAGAATTATAGATTATAGAATTCAAAGCAGCTCTGATTAAAACTGGATTTTGCTTCAAATTAGTGCAGGCCCCATTTAGCCTTTGCACTAGCTGGTCTCTATTTGCTATAGGAACGGCATAATAGTATATTGTCTGAGACATACTATTTTTTGCACGATCGCAATAAATGAAAACGAAATTATATATACGTATTTAATTTTTTATGTAACGTCAAAAATGGCGTTCCTGAATAAATTTGCGAAGCAGGTTTTTTTAAATGTACTGATGTTTATTGTTGTCACGGCTTTCTTAATTGACGAAATTGACAGTTCTAGAATAGAATAGAAATTGAAAAAACATGTACTGCTCGAATTTCTGTAAGCAATTGTACAAACTGTACATTTAATTTCAACATTAATAAATAGATTTAAAATACATCTTTCTTTTATATCAATTATACCCACATTTAAAACTGAATTCTAGAAAAGTCATTCTAAATCAATGCGATTTTGAAAATGTCTATTTTGACAGTTATTCACTTACCGTTCTAGTAAGTGAATTACTTACCGTTTTGTTAGCCTTAGCAACCAGTAAGCGCATCCTACTGTCGTAGAAACAAACATGGTAAGTGAATTAAAAAAGCTTGATCGTGCAAAAACGTCATTTTTTAGGATCCCCTAAATAAAATAATATAAAATATTTAGATCAGGTGATCTACGTGGCCAAGAGGCTATTGCCCAAAAAATGTACAATCAGATCGGAATTTAGTTTAGGTGGCAAGATGTTTACTTGGATAATATGTTTCATAACTTGTAAACGGCAAAAATAAAGGAATTTTTTTTCATCCGGAATGTTTCAGACCGTTATAAAATACATTCATATTACCTTATTACTTTAAATAGGGAAACGATATCCTTGTTTCTCCGCCACTGGTTTTTGAATTTGGACTGTATGCATAAAGAACTAGGTAAATTATTTAAAAAAAATGTGTACCAAATTTGGATATATTTGATGAAGTGGTTTTCCAGATATTTAAAAAAATTTGTTTAATTTTTGCTAATTTCAACGCCCTGTATCTCATAAACAGTGGCTTTCTGCGCGTATGTTCATAGAGCAAACTGATATTAATTTTTGTTGTTTAGTACCTTCCCCAAAGTTTGTCTATTAAAATCTGGACCACCCTGTATAATTCTGACACTACTTTTTCAAACAACTAAGTTTTATTGTTTATTAGGTTGTTATCGTTATGATAGTCACCGCGTCTAAACCGTCTTGATTCAAACACGGTTCAAACGAGTTCAAGGATAAATTGAATTGTTGTATATAACACAATTGTTTTATTTTATTGCAGTTTTCGAAAAGATATTGTTTGCATCTCGAACGCAAATGCTTTTGTGTTCTCGAATGGATATTTTGCCTCGCTCAGCTCGTCAAAATAACTTCCATCCTTCAGCGCAGAAGTATCATTTCGCGTTCTATTTTCACCTTTGGGCCGTAAGTGACACTCATTAACAGTCTTAAAAAAAGCCACTTACAAAGTTAATAGTATGAAAATTCAGTTTTTGACACTGTAATTTTAGCTTAGATAAAAAGAAGATAAGAAAAAATGTATAATTTTTGTCACTGTATAAATGTGATTCATCGATAGGCAAAAATGCTTACCAAATTTTTTATTTCATGGATACTGTAACACTTGTTATTTTTAATGTATTGTAATAATACGAATCAATATATTCTCTTCTTTGAGACAGTGGTGCCTGGCCAGCGCCCGAATAAGGTCGGTTATTATATCTGTGTGCTAGCTTGAATATATTTGGTTAATGATTTGTGAATTTGTGAGTAATATGCCATGCTCGTTTATGTTTTTGAAAACCCCAGGGCATGCCACGTGTTCCCGGTCTTTATGGCTGTGGTTCCTTCAAAGTGTGTCTTGTAAGTTCTACGGGGTCTTACATGCGCTTTGATTGACACATACTGGGTGGTGTTGAGTAGGTGGCATAATAATAATAGTGTGACTCACACACCCCGTATTTGGGATGCTTACTAGTTGGCGTCCGGGGGAGTCTCGACTTATTTCAGGTGACACTAGCTAGTTGTTGAAGAAAGAATGATACATAGTTGTTAATTAATGTAATGGAAACGTATTGAAGGATATACCTTGAATCCTAAGGTTAGGGGGAGTGTAACCCCCCGGTGAGTTACCTATTTATTTGTTTTTATTGACAGAACAGTAATTTTGTTATTTGTTTCATATACCCTCTTAATTTCTGACGAATGACCCGGCTGTTGTCGAGATAACTGCTTTGTGATGACCCATGTATAAAAGGTAACAATACCAACAATAACATCTATTTTACAATACTTCACTAAAAATAACCAAAGGCTGTGATGCAAAATTTCAGCAACATTTGTTTCGATCTAAAAAAATGCACAATAAGTGCAATGCCAATTGCAGCTCGCAGCAATCGCTCCCTGTGAAGCAGGCTTTAGATCACGACGTAAACAAAAGCAGTGTAAACAGTTCGAAACCGCTAATGGAAAGGTAGCAAAAATTTAAGTCAATATATGACTAAACCTGTTTATCGTTTATTTTGTTTAACGACGCGTAAAGTACACAAAATGAGTTGCAGTTTGTGTTATTTTTCTAATAAGAAACTACTCACTCTCAAAACATGCTCAACGGTTCATACTCCATTCCGACACGGTCCATTGTAAATGTTGCGTAGCACTCGATGCATCGCACACTTAATTTTTACATATGTTTGCTATAAAAGCAGGCGTGTTGTTTCAAAACAGTCATTCATCAGAACAACCTTTGAAATAAAAGTTGAGAGCAGCCATCCTTGACCTGCGGCACAATGACGGCGCTGACTAATTTTTGTTGGTTCTGTGCGGTTCTCAGTTTATGTGTAGTGGCCGAAGTAACTGGAGGAGAGTATGAGAAGATATACAGAAGTGATTATAAGCCGCCTCCGTCCTACAGATCGGAGGAATTAAAAACTATCAACTTGAACCCGACGGCAGAGAGTAAGTGAATTAGTTTTATTGAAGTAAATAAAAAGTGAATTGTAAAATAACTCAATTTGTATGTTATTACGTGGAAGTAAATTGTTGTCAAGTACAGTGATACCTTCGCAAAATATTTATACAGGGTGTACCGAAACGAATTAGATGCACTTCAAGCTTAGTTTCATTGAATAAAAATCATTCAGGTTTATAAGGAAAGGACGAATAAAAGGAAGATAAATGTAGGCTTACTTTTTACCTAAATCGCAGAGGTCTTTTTTTCTTTATGTTTTTGGTACTTTGCTTGTGAAAAAATTTAAAAACATTAGTAAAATAAACCTTTGCGCCAGATGAATCGGTCAAGGATTGTTTTTATGAAAATAGTATTGCCTTATCAAAAAGTATCACACTGACAAAAGCAGACAAATAGAAAATACAAAAATACATCACTTAAAAGGTAGTTAATGTTTCCAAAATCCACTGTTCTCGTCTTTTGAACTTTTTTCGACTTTTTGTTTTAATAGCTTTGACGGTTTAAATTTGTTTACTTTTGTCTGTTTCCATAGCTAGAGAATAAAAGAATAAATATAAATACTTATACTTATAAAAATATTTATAAAATACTTACAAATACTTATAAATCACACTTATAAATCCTTAAAATCCGTAAAATACTTATGAATCATATAATTTATAAGAAGTATTATTAAATTTCACTCGAATTAATGTGGAATTATACGAAAATACATTTTACACATTATTGCAGTGATGACAGTTTTTTGTGCAAAATGAAATCACAGCAATATGGTAATTATCGGATCTGTTTTGAGATGGATGTAAGAGGAGGCAAGCAAATTTTTTCTGGATTACCTTCAGTACAACTCAAATAATAAAAGTGTAGATCCCTAGATCTGGGTGAGGTCCGGAAAATTTTCAAAATTGCAAAAATATTTAAAAAATTTTAAAAATACCTATTTTATCCCAGTTTTTTACTTATATCTTGGAACCTTGCATTTTGGAAGAATATTGAAGAGGAAAAAAGTTTTAGAATTGAATTTTGCACAATATACTGTAAGTTAAAAATGTTTAAATTTATTACCGATGTTGCAAAATAGCAATAATTGATGAAAAAGGCAAAATAATCAAGTTTTTTGGATAATTCTTTAAAAATATTTTAATTGCTCCGAGGGCATTCTAATTTTGGTAAAAAAACTTTAGAGTATAATAAAACAACACACCAAATTTCATTAAAATCGGTTCTATAGTTTTCGCAAAATAATTTTTTGAAAAAAATTTTGAA
>NW_019416343.1:180232-190617 GCF_000390285.2 Anoplophora glabripennis | reverse complement strand
ATACACACTTCCAAGTAAAACTGAAGAGGTTTGGTGTTAGTTAGCCGGCAGGGCCGGAAGGTACTGGAGTCCCATACGGGAGGCAATCCAGCTATAGTTGAGATTTCGGAAGATCTGTCTTAGCAATTCTTTTTTTGTATTTAATTATTTTTTTTTTCAGATTCGTCCCTCAAGGGCGAAAATGTTAGTGAATTCAACAAGGCCCTTATATGCGTCTTGACATAAAGTGAGCACAAGAAATCAAAGAACAACGTAATCATGATAAAACAAGTTAAATGTGAAACAAAGAAGTCGTTTTTGCAATATCCGGGCAGTCTCGACAATATATACATATTTTAACATATAATAAATAATGAGCAATCGCTAATAATAATGGTACCAATTTCACCTTAGAAAAATATACGCCCCTGAGCGTAAGACAATGAAGGCTAAACATATAAAGAATTATTATCATGAAATATCTATGTTTTTTGAACAACGTAATCTGGCCAAAACAAGTTACACGTGAAACAAAGAAATCGTTATTGCAATATCTGGGAGTCATGAGTATATACATATTTTAACATGAAATAAATAAGGAGCTATCTTTAATAATAATTATAACAATTTTACCTTAGAAAAATATATGCCCTTGAGCATAACGCAATGGAAGCTAGACATACAAAGAATTATAATCATGAAACATCTATAAACATCACAATCATAAAATTACATAGAACGATTTACAACAAAGTAGAACAATTAACAACAAAGTACTTAAAGAATATTATCTGCTAACTAATATCGGTTTAAACATTGAATTTTCCACTACTTCTATATTTTTCACACTACACTGACCGTCTTACTTTTCACTCCGCGCTGTTCTCACTTCAACTACTTATGTATTTTCACCGTACACCGATCGTGTTACTTTTCATTCTGCGCTGTTCTCACTTCTACTGTCTATCTTCAACTAACTAGCCTTCTTTCCAGAATCGCCCCACCTAGGCGTTTGCTTTTTTTTGCGCTTCCTTCTACCGACCGTTAATATTACTTTTTCATTATTATACAACACCCATGTATCAGGTGACGTGGAAGTTGATAAGATAAGCACGGTTTTGCACAAGGGACCTACACTTTTAGTATGTGAGTTGTACTGAAGGTATTCCAGCAAAAATTAGCTTGCTCCCTCTTACATCTAAGCAGTGGGATATTTCGACAGATCCTCCCTGATCTATAAGACCTCTAAATATTAATCGCGAAAAATATAAGTAAGCATTAAAGCAAAGTGTTTCATTAGACGCTGATATTAAAGTTGATCTAAATTATAAAAAATATTGAGTACAAGTACAAATTTTAGAGAAAGGTGAAGTTTAATTGGAGCATAATGCAACAAGTATATCTTTTTTACAACAAATAAATGACCTGGACAAACTTAAAATCCCTATCAACAAGAAAAATTAATATATAATAAACGAAACACGGTTTTAGAAATTCTTAGCGTTGTCCTCGAAATGAAATCAACTTTGATATTTTAGTAGTCTTTCCGAAGTCAGTTGAACATGTAAAAAAACGCCTGGCAATAAAATTTTATGACTATCATAGGTGTCCCTAAAAAAAGTTTTCTGCTAAAGATAAAAAATTATAATAATTTGTATATGTTGTATATAATGTGTAGAAAATTTCTATTATATGTTCATTTGGCCAACAACATATTTTAATTATTTATGTCCTCAAACAATTATATTGATGGTAAATTTCGTATTGTTCCGTTCCAAACGGTCTCCAAAATGCCATGTTGTAATAATATTATTTCTCCCTTTCGCAATTGTAATATCAATGATTAATAGAAGGCGCCCATAATAAATTAAAATTACCTGAATCACACCAAATTCCGCATTGCTGTACTGCACTGCTGGACAGTTTGTCAACCACTTGTCAACAGCTGAGATTTATTGCCCAGTCGCCCAACGCAGCTGTGTTTGCATTTTGTTTGCTCTCGCTCGCATTCTTCAACTGGTCGTATACATTTCTACCACCTCCACGTTTAGTTCGACCAGACCTGTATATGGATATGGCTAAATAAATATGAGAACATGTTTTTCAAATATTTCAACGCCGAGTTGCTGCGTCAGCGACCGAACCTGGTACATACTGTCAACCTCTTGGTTCTTCAAATGATATCGGAAAGATTATACACGCAGTGATCTAAATTTATGTTCACAAATTCAACCAGGTGACAAAATAAGCGATTTTAAACAAAAATCTTCGGCGGTGTTAAAAATAATTTAAAATTTCGTTTATCTCATGCATAATTAAGCAGTCACGTAAATATTATATTTTATCGTATATACCATGATTATTTGAATAATTATTATACTCTAGTAAACAGCTTGAGCACGATGCCATTTTTTTCTACTGATTTAAAGTAATGTATCAAGGACAAAGTTTTAAAAACGTTGATTATACGAAAATATTGGCATTAAGTGCAAGTACTAAAATTAGGAATTATTTTATTATTCGACAAACCGGGTTAAATTGCACTTGTTTCAAATTCTGTAGATGTAGGAACCTCTTTAGGAAGTGTGCAACTAGGATAATGCAGAAGTAATCAAATTACGCCCATAATACAACTGTATTGATAACAATTGTCTGTTGATATAACCAACTAACACCACTATATCGGTTGTTAAATAATTCCAGCAATGAGGCATGTCTAGACGAGAATCTGCTTTTTATCAGTATTCAGTACAGAATACTGTCTTTGAATGTTATATTTTTGCCGTTTATCTTCTAACTATTTTTACACGCTAACGTTACTCATAGGTTGATTTATATTTCAACACTCAAAATTTATATAAATAAATGACACACATTCTTGACACATCCTGAAAATTGTTCAATTTGGTGATCTTACCTTCTTAAATTGACCCTGTTTCTGTTACATCCCTTTTAAATATATTAGGAGCAAATAACTTAATTATAAATGCTATTTACCGAAAAATTAATTGTACTGAGATTTATACAATTTATTTTTACAAAATATTATTTTTCATGATTCCTAAAATAGGGGTACGACATCACCGACAATTGTCTTGCCATGAAGATACCCATCAAAAAGATTGCATTTTTATTAACAACTTTTGTCAAGAAATTTTTGCTATATTCATTTATTTAGAAGATACGATCAAATATTTTTGGAAACACAAAAATAAATTTAAAAAAAAATAAATTATAAAAAATTTAAAAAAATCGCTGAAACAGGTCAATTAGTAAATAGAAATCGTTACTTTTTGTAATATTTTCTATTTTTTGAGCCATGTTTGACAGACCTATAACATTACCTAATTTTTTTTTTAATACATACACGCTCTATATTTTATAGTATAAATAAAGACGAATTCAGCGATGTAAGGTTATACCCAAGTTTTTGTCATAGTTGCCAAAAAATGAAGGAATTAAATGAAAATAATTTAGTACTTACTACTTTTTATTTTATTACAGCAAATGTTTAAAGTGGCCTCCAATAACTATTGCACAATGCCCAATTCGGTGTTTAAAGTCATCATTTACATTTTAAATAACATTTGGTGTCATGTTTCAAACTTCTTCTCTGATACGATTTTTCAATCCCTCGATAGTGTCTAGTCTGTTCACATACATTTTGCTTATTAGATAACCCCACAAAAAAATCTAGTGGTGTTAAGTCAGGGGAGCGTAGTGACCATTCAAGCGGCCCTCTTCTGCCTATTCATCGATTTGAGAAAACTTCATTAAGGTAATTTCTTACATCGAGGCGAAAATGTGGAAGTCTTGTTGGAACCAGACATCACCAGCAGGCATATCGTGCTCATTAGGGTTAGGAAAAATTAATTTCAGAGCTGGAATCAGCTGAAAACGCAAATAATCCAAATAAATGTCGTCTGTCAAATTGCCCTCAAAGAAACAAGGTCCTAGTTTGCGATTTCCTACTAGTCCAGTTCAAAGATTTACCGTTGCTTATGTTTTTCTTGCATCCAATATGGATTTTCTGGGCTCCAAAATCTAGTCTGTTCACGGTTCCGTTTAAGCAAAAAGTTGCTTCGTCAGTGAAAATTATGTGATTTTTTAAGTTGGGTTGTCTTTCAAATAAATTTCTAATTTCCTTGCAAAACTGTAATCTTCTGTCTATGTCATCTGCCCACAGTTCTTGTAAGGATGCCACTTTTGAGACTTCAGAGTTCTGTGAACCTAGGACTTCGACAAATTCAAGTAGGCTGAGATAGACTTGAAGGATGAGTGAGGATTTTCAATAACGGTGAGCATCACATTTTTTTTTGACGGTCATTTTCGCTTAGCGTTCCTCGCCTTCCTGATCAAAGTAAATCTTTTATGGTGAAATAAGTCACATACCTCCTGTTGACCACGGATTTTATATCCTTATCCAATCATAACTAAAATTTCAATTTTCTGTTTTTCGT
This sequence comes from Anoplophora glabripennis, assembly GCF_000390285.2. Lineage (NCBI taxonomy): Eukaryota > Metazoa > Arthropoda > Insecta > Coleoptera > Cerambycidae > Anoplophora > Anoplophora glabripennis. Next base: position 186,178 of record NW_019416343.1, on the reverse strand, counting down.
TTAAGCGGGCTGTCATTTTTCAAAATAATTTAACAACGAATGAATTGAAACCAAAACGATTCACGTTATACCTGAGGTACTCTGGTGAATCTTATACAAAAAAAAACTTTCTTTAAAGTAGGTAGAAAAAGATTAATAAAGAGTATAGGTACGTTTTTTAAAGTACAGAAGAGATTATGATTGTTTGAAATAGTCGTCAGTACGACATAAAAGACAATTTTTTACATTTTTTTGATAAAAATGACAGAAAAGTAGGTATAAACTTTTATCGCTGTATTCATCTTTAGAAGGGCTCTCTATTTATACTATAAAATATAGAGCGACCTATTAAAAAATATCGGTAATGTTATGGGTCTGTCAAACATAGCTCAAAAAAATAGAAAATGTTTCAGAAAAGTGAATTTGTATTTACTAATTGACCTGTTTCAGTGATTTTTTAAAATCTGAACTGGAAAAAAAATATGAATTTTGTTGCATCAGTTTGGGATACACAGATACAGGAAATAACACTGCATAATGTAATGTATTTTCTATGTCTTCATTAAATATTATTTTTCTAGCTACTCTCTCTTCAATTTTTCATAAGATATCACGAGGTTATTCCTAGCAAACATTTTGCATTTCTTGTTTCAAGTGATAATACTTCTAAGTGTTCCTTAAAAACTTCCGACATTTATACCAAAATGGTTACGTATTTGATTGAACTGATGTGGGTTTTCAGTAGACAATTTTTTTTATTAAGGATTCCATTACTTTGGAAACAACATTTATGAATTCAAATAATATGTTGGATAAGTCGATGACCAGTAATGTCTACTTGACCTACAAAATTCATCATACTCTTGTCCGGTTGTCCAAAGTTGTGAAAAATTGTCTCGTTGGGATTTCTGGCGAAAGTTGACGTCAAACAAAAAAGTATCTACAAATATATACAAAAGTTGTAGATCATGCAAAAATCTACAACTTCTGTAGAAGCCACTTTTTATGACAACCTTAAAATTTCGAAGAAAAATGCGACAAACGGTTTTTTTTCTTATTTTTCCTTTTCTTATTTCTCATTTATGCAAAAATAATTTAATTTTGACGAAACTTGGTGAAAGAATACCTTTCTGTGTCTTAAATAACCACAATCTTTTTTAGATATTAAAAGCAAGAAGTCATTTTTTCCGGACTGAAACACTTTTTTTTCAAAGAAAAATTCTACTTAGAAAAATTATCGTACAGAGTTATACCAGTAATAATTTTTTTCGTTTTGACATATACTTTTTGGTGAAATAAAAAAATCTGTAATCACAGTTCAAAAACATGCTCAAAAATGCAAAAAAAAATTCCTTACAACAATGAATATTTCAGTAATTGTTGATAATTTGTTTAAATTTGAAAAAATTCAAAAACTGATTACACCATTCAATTGTACGGAGAAAAATAAAAAAAACTGATGTGTCTCATTATTTGACCCAAAACTTTATTTTTGTACAGTAAGTATTGTTATAAACATCTAAATGAAATAGTGAATAAATAAAATAAATATTAATTTTTTTCCGTAGGATCGATTAGTGTACTTATTTTTTTTTTATTTTGATGAATTCATAGATATACAGTATGTCCAATATAAGGATGGGATAGCATTATGATCTAGGAAACGGTAAGAGATACGGGGTGACTCAAATTAGGAAAAGGTGTGTTTTTTTATACCTTAGAATATGCCGTTTAGAAAGTTTTAAAATCCCGAGTAGTTCCGGAGATATCCGGAAAAACCCGAAATTTTGCAAAATCGTTTAATTTTTTCCTGGCTTTATTTGAAATCGAATTTTAAAACAATTTCTGAATTAGATGATATCCCATAAAAGGATTTTTAGCTTGTTTTAGCTATCATTTACAATTTTTCCTGTGTACGGCTCTGAACGCTTCAAAATATCTGTTGGAGGAAGTCATAACAGTATAAAAGTCAATACCGCACAATTTTTTTACTACTATTAGCAATACTAATTAGAAATAATACTTTTTAACTTTTTACTTTTTAAATTATTGATTAACAAAAATTGTTGGATATTTTCTCTTACCGTTTCCTAGATCCTAATGCTATCCCATCCTTATCTTGGACACACTGTATATCTATGAATTCAACAACATTAAAAAAATATATACTAATCGATTCTACGGAAAAAAAAATGATTCACTATTAGACTTAGATGTTTATATAGCAATATTGTACAAAAATAAAGTGTTGGGCCAAACAATGAGAGAATTTTTTTGTATTTTTTTCAGTACAATTGAATGGTATAATCATTTTTTGAATCTATTTTTCTAAACAAATTATCAACAATTACTGAAAAATAAATTCATTTATTTCTCTTTTTGCATTTTTGACCATGTTTTTGAACTGTGATTATTACTTTTACATTACAGTGTTTCAGACCAGAAAAAATGAATACCTTGGAAACTTCGTGATTTTTTTCATCTAAAAAAATTTGTGGTTATTTAAGATACAGAAAGGTATACTTTCACCGAGTTTCGTCTAAATTAAATTATTTTTGCGGAAATGAGAAATAAAAAACGGTTCTTCGCATTTTCGAAATTTTAAGGTTGTCATAAAAGTAACTTCTACAAAAGTTGTAGATTTTTGCATAATCTACAACTTTTGTATATACTTGTAGATACTTTTTTGTTTGACGTCAACTTTCGCCAGAAATCCTAACGATACAATTTTTCACAAGTTTGCACTCCCCCACCCCAAATCAATCCTCCACCACCCGCATCAATTTTTTTCGTTTATTATAAGCCTCTTACCATTGTCCAGGTAACAATTTTCTTTTTTTTTTCACCCTCTAAATGAGTTATTTCCATCGGTCTAATACATCAATATAAAAGACGAATATTCGATTATTATTAATCAACGTGAATTAACCAATGATAGACAATGACAAGCAATCATCTTCCTATATTGTGCGACTGATTCTATTTCCGACAGAGGTTATTAATTGTCCCTGATGAATGAGAAAGAGGCAGACATATTGTCGTTTGTTGTGTGCTTAATGTAGACATGTATTTGACCAATATATTTTAGCCCTGAATTCTATTTGAGAGTTTATTAATAATTTTGATGTTTAATCTCCATAATTTACTACATTAATCTACTTCTACAACCCGGTGTGAGAAAATACAACTTTATTTAAAAATAATGGGAAAGTAACAAGAACTCTTTCCATTTTTCCAGCAATAGTCACAGAATGTGAGACACCGAATCGCGATGTGGGATACTGTGTAGAAATCAAGCACTGTAAGATACTGATGAAGCAAATCACCAATAAGGAGGCGTCTTCATTCTTACGCGCGTCCCGTTGCGGACCACAAAACGAGAATATCTACAATCCAAAAGTGTGCTGTGGAAAGTACGACAACTACAAAACTGTCAGCACAAACAACGGTACAAAAACACCATTAAAATGAATGAGTAAAATTTTCACTAATGCTGTCGGTTTCAGTTAAAGAAGCCGAAGTCGACATATTCCCAAAATCCTGCGGCCAGCAAACTGTAACGTTCGACAGAAGGATAGTTGGTGGCAAAGAAGCTTATCTAGGCGAATATCCTTGGATGGCTCGTATCATTCATAAAAATGAATTTGGGTCGCGGACTGTCGGATGTTCGGGATTTTTAATACACCCCAACTTTGTTCTCACTGCTGCCCATTGCACGCATCCACGTCATGTTGAAATGAGAGGGCCAATGTAAGTAGATATACAGGGTGACCCAATAGTGTGACAAAGTTCAACATTTCCCTTATTATAAAGATTTGAAAAGAAATATTTTACGGAAGTGATGTGCTTAAAAAAGTTCGCATTTAAAAATATTTTGAATTATATAGGGTGACACGGTGGGCAGGAAGCAACTTTAAATCGCATAAAAATGACGACAAAAACTGAAAGCATGTATTTGTACTTGAAAATAGAGTCAGAAGCAGTTTGAATTGAAATCCTAGCTGCCCCTGTTTGTAAGTTCTAATTTATTATTTTTTTTTATAGGAAAATTTTATGATATATCACAATAGGTAAGAATTACGATGGTTAAAAACATTCTTATGGAATTTTGAATAGATAGTGTATTAAATTTTGTATAAGTAATACATTTTAAATAAATAATAACTTAAAATATGAACACACACACACACACACACACGTGCGTGAGCGCAAGTTTATTATTATTTTTTTTAATTACGAAAATTAGTTATTCTATTTTTTTTTCAATCTAACATGTACCGTACGTATTGTATAATTTATCCCCAAGAAAATATAGTTATATTGATTGTAATTAAATGGTGCTTTGCTATCCACATTCGGAAAATTAAAATTTCAAATATACGAGTATATACATATAAGCCTTTTCTTAGCATCGCAGATTTTCTTTTTCTAATTGCAGGTGTCAACAAATATATTTATCTAAATATCGATTGTAGCAGTTTGTTTGGAAATAAAATGTCTCTTCATTCATTCTCTTCTCCATTTGAAAAATATTAATGAACTCCGTAATGCTTTAAAAAGCACAGATGTTTCTCAAACCATGCTATTCTAGATCATTTGGAACAAGCAGTTGTACTCTTGAACAACGATGGCTTAGGAGTATGGTCTGAACAAGCTGGGGACTCGATTCACAGAGTTTATTAAATTTTGGGAAAGATTTAAAACAAATTTGATGAAAATCAATTTTTCCCAAAACAATTAAAAGAAGCAGTAGCTGCTTTTTCATCTCAGCACATTTAAAATTGCATTTGAGATTACTTACTATACCATATAATTTTAAAATATTGACCTTAATAACAAACATTTAATTTTTCTTCTGTTATTCTAAAACTTTAAATATTGAAAAATGATAAAAATTAAAAAAATAAAATAAAAAATGAAAGAAATTACAAAAAAAAAGAAAAAAGAGGCGCAATGAAAGTTACCCCCACGTGGTGCCCCTAGGAAATGTGTAAAATCGGCTAAAAACTTATTTGCAAGGATATATATATATGTTGAACTTCAGATTTCCGCGGATATTATATGTGTTGTCAAGATGTTTCCGGGTTCCTCTCCGCGTATGGTTTTCTTGATTCTGGATAGAATCGTGTTCTGGACGACGTTTCGGCAAGATCACACTTGCCATTTTCAAGTCTTCTTTGTTCTACTTCGTGTAATACGTTGTGAACTGGTGTTTACCTGCTCTGCTGCTGCTTTATATATTATTTTCGCGTTCTCCTTCACTGGTTTTCGCCTCGGTTCGCTGCTCGTTGGTGCGTCAGATGTCATGCTTGGTGAAGCGTTGCGTCGCGCTCTGATGATTTTGTTTGCGAGAATCGGTTTCCAAGCTATTGGGAGCCTTTGTGTATCGTCACGTGTATTTAGATTTTTTGTATGTTTTTCGATTTCTATGGCTTCTCTGATAATTCTTTTGGTTTTATGTTCTATGTTGGCAATGATTCTTGTTTCTTCGAAATTGATTTTATGTCCGGTGTTTTTCGCATGTTGCGCCAAAGAAGAGGTTGCCTGATTCTTTTCTACAGCATTTCTGTGTTCCTCTCTTCGTGTTTGAACTCTTCTATTTGTTTGTCCTATGTATGATTTTTCGCAGTCGCCACAGGGAATCTGGTAAACGCCTTGACCTTCGAGTGGAATCTTCGTCTTCGCTGATGGAAGAATGTTGCCAATTTTCCTGTCGGTATTGAAGACAGTTTCAATTTTATGTTTCTTCAGTACTTTGCTGATTTTGTCAGTGGTTCCTTTTATATATGGAAGGAGTGCTTTGGCAACTGGTTTATCTTCTTCGGTCCGTTCTCTATTGTGGCGTGGTCTTAATGCTCTCTTGATGTTGTTATCCGAGAAACCATTTTGTTGAAGAGCTTTTTTAACTTTTTCGATTTCTTCTGTTTTGTGTTCGTTGTCAGTCAGCCTTTCTGATCGTGTTATTAG
>NW_019416343.1:173321-179800 GCF_000390285.2 Anoplophora glabripennis | reverse complement strand
AGCGTTTTTCTCGAAAACGGTTAGATTTATCGAAACAAATAAAGTATACCTTTTTTATGTCAAAAGGTTAGGAGAACAAAAATATTGAGTCAAATTTCGCATAAAGTGTAGCACAAAAAAGTTGGAACTATTCAAATCAAAATAAAGGATCGTATGTGGCGCCCTCTACAAAATGCGAAAAAACGGTGGGAAAATTTATAATCCTCATCCCGAAAAACCCCCATATACGAAATTTCGTTAAAATATTATGAGTGTGGCGAAAGGTATTGCAAAAAACAGCAAATAAAATTTAACTTTAACACCCTGTAACTCCGTTAATAATCAGTTTTGGAAAAAATGTTATAGAAAGAGGTAGCATTTATTTTCGGTCTAGAATTATCCCCTGAATTTTTTGCTCATCATTTCCGGACACCCTGTATATATAATATGTCCGAGGCGTCCAGAGACGCCTGTGAATGAGTGGCCCCTCACACACAAAAACATGCCCAGCCTTATATTCTTTGAATATTTTATACTAAATAGATATAATATATATAAGTATTTTTTCATAGTATAATTCATTATTTTTTCAAAATTTGGCATAAAAAATGTTTTTAACCACCGTGATTCTTTAATATTGTATGTATCACAAATTCTTGCTATAAAAAACGAAAAATTTGAATATCTTACAAACAGGAGTAGCTAGGATTTCAATTCAAACTGATTTTGAATCTATTTTCAAGTACAAATACATCACCGTGTTCAGTTTTTGCCGTCATTTTTATGCGAAATAAAGTTGCTTCCTGCCCACCGTGGTGATGCATTAGGGCGTAACATCTTTAAGGTGTTTTTTCTTAAAGAGAACACTGTATATTTTTACAAATTAGTATCCTACAGAAAATTCTCTTTCCTGCGATATTTTTGTTTTTTTATTCGAAGTTATTTGAAAAAATAAGATAATTTTCGCTGGGCCAGGGTTCTGTAAATCTATCCACTGTGCAGATACTATCAGCAATTAAGAAAAAATATTTTGTAGACATGCGGACCAAAGATGTGGACAAACAACAAAATAGCAAAATCTATAATTTTGTACAGAGTGTAGCGAATTTCGAAGGACATTTTCTCGATTTATTTAAATGGAACACCCGTTATATTATTTTATTTTTGGATTAATATGTTAATTACCTACAACTTTTGTAAATAATACCGTATGCCTAAAATCGCTATTTTCGGAAATATTTCCACTTTTCTAGCAAAACCCCTTTAATTTTGCGAATTTTACTTTTTATTACTCTAGTCGGCCATGAGTTTGCCATCAAATAACAAAATGTATAAGTTATCCTTTATCCGCCAACAGTAAGAAAATTAAAATTGTTAAGCTAATTGTTTTTGTCCAGGGCTAACTTGATGGTGAAATTGATAAAAACTATAGAAAATCACAAATACCTTAAAATGTTGTCAGGTCGGGTGGAAATTGTATATTTTTTTCGTAATAATAAGTTAGTAAATTGGCCAAACAACAGAAAAATGCTAAATTTAATGATTAAAAGTAGATTTTAACAAAATTTAAAAATATAATAGTTTTATCAATTTTTTGTCAAATTTTAACAGGATTTTAATGTGCAACTTTTAAAAAACTTTTACTCATGACATGGATCATTGTTTCGTCGCGTTATCATTTTTATAATATAACCTCAACATTTAGTTCTTGAGGGAGAGACAATAAAGTGTTCGAAAGCTTGAACTGAATAAAGAGTCTTCTTAGCTAAATTGACTGACATACCCGACTAAATTCCAAAATTCTCAGTAATAATATCTATACATTATTTTTCAGAGAGGTCGTTGTATTGGGAGAACACAATACTAAAACAGAAATTGATTGTTCGGATAAGGTATGCGCCAAACCAAATCAGATCAGAAGAGTTGCCAAGGTAGTCTACCACCCGCAGTATAATCCTACAGATTTAGGGCAATACAATGATATCGCTATTATCCATCTCAAAAGAGCGGCTAAAATGTCAGGTAAAAAAAATATAATTTGTTTTATACTTCATATTCCTTTGTGTTCTTTTTAGTATTATTCCATTTTTGCAAATTTAATCTTCCAATATTGTACTCGTATTTTTTTTAGTGTGACGCGACGAATAACAATCTACCTTATTTCAGATTTTGTGCAACCTATTTGCCTCTCTAAGGATGATGTTGCAGTACCATCTAAGTATTACTTAAGTGGATGGGGCAAAACAGAAAAAGGTATGTTGAAAATTATTTTAGTTTACTATTAATGGATACGAATGGTGCTGTAAATCATTACTAATTTTTTTTAATGGTGTGATGTGTATTCAATTTATACTATTTTAAGACTACTGGCAATGGTTCAAGCGTAAGTTTAATCTCTCTCAGAGAATAGTTTGCAATATGCGATATTTTTATGAACAACGTGTATATATTTATGATTAACATCACAAGATCGTAATCTACATAAATATATGCTGACAAATTTTCGATTATTTTGATGGCAACACTTTAATAAAGTCCAGTACAATTTTCTATCTAAAAAGCTATAATTATTACCTACTTTAAACATAAAATATGTAGTTCTAAAGTAAAGTTAGAAAAGATTACTATTTTGATTAGTAGGGTTCATCAAAATTACTCAAAATAATACATATTAAAGGGCGGAATGATAACTTCGTTAAATCCGATGTTCCTAAATTGGCAGGATCAACAACAACCGATAATAGTGGATATCCACTTTAGTATAAATCTGCGAATCATAAACTCGCTTTGTTTGTATCTAAGGAATCATGTATGTATTTACGGAAAAATATACATAAAAAATAAATAATAATATACAGGCTGTAACTTTGAGTTGGGGTCATATTTTTACAGAGGCTTCTTTTGACGTTTAGAAACACGTATCAATAGATATTTTGTTTAATTCGATCGTAAAAACTAATTTTTTTTAACCCCTTTTAGTAATTTTCATACCCCGCCGCTGGACAAACTAGTGTAACCTCAAATAACGCCGAGCCACAGCATTAGCCGCGAGAATGAGTGAGTGTTCGCTACAAAAACCAAGTAAATTCGCAAAAAACTCAAGCAGTAATCAATAACGAAAAAATTAAATACACGAAAATTAATAGTCTGTTTGCTGACATGAACTTTATAACACTTCAAAGCTCGCATAATCTCCACTTTTAACTATGTAGACCTCAGGATGCCAAATCGGTTTGGAATTTAATAATGAATTATATTCTGTTTAAATATAACTTAAAAATTAACTTAAAATTCACAGTTAGATGTACTTTCTTCAAATGCGGAACAACTTCCCTTCCCTTTGTCACCGTTGACCGACACTATCTCCCTCCGCATGCACTGTGGGTTGCCAACAATTCATGTATTTGTGATACATGAATATTACAGTGGCGGCGTACACAAGAATTAAAGTGTATTTTAAAAACTAATTTAACTTGACTATTTATTTGATTAAAAAAAAAATTCAGACTCATATTCAGGGGAACATGTGCAATTACTCTTGAAAAACTGACCCCCCCCACATAAAGTTACACCCTGTATATAAAAATATATTAAAAATTCACATAATTATCGCACTGTATTATAATTTATTTAGAAAATAAGACTAACTTCAATCTATGTCACACGTTACCAACAAATAATAGTTAAAATGTTTTATAACTCTAATACAATTTTGATAAATATTTATAAAATCTCAAAAGTTCGTGGATTTTTTACAAAAAGGAAAAGGAAGAATAATTACTGAACAATAGATTCTATTCAGCATTCATCTAAGCGATGCTGTTATACCGATCATGTAAATGCGTTTTACATAAAGTAAATATTTGCCAGATTAAGGAGAGACGCAGTTTAACGTAAATAACATCGCTTTGAATATAAACAAATGCGTGATGTTAAGGCGGTATATATCTGCCTTTTCCGTTGATTAACGCACCCACATGTTGAGCAACACATTATGTAAAACCGATCATCAAAAATGTAAACCCCATTTCATACAGATTCCGACAATCAGCGTGCTTATTGACAACATACCGAGATTGGTATTCCTTAAGGCGACTACACAAGAACGTATATGATTTAAGATATGAAAGTACGTTCAGTAATGCACAACTAAGAACTTCACTGCATCCAGCACGCTAAGCAATAAATACGTTATTTTAACATACCTTTCTTCTCAAAAAATCATCAACAGACGCATATACAAGTCTCAACATGCATTTCAGTGTGCTGATGCAAGTAACCTCATTAAATAAATTTTAATAGCTTTACATCTATGTTGTATACAGTGTGGACCATTTTCGTGATGCATGTATCTGAGAAAATATAACACATAGGTAACTGGTTAAATAGAGAAAGTTTTAGACAATTCTGTTGTACACTTAATGGCCCATGTAGATTGGTTCTAGTTCTTCAGGTTTTTGAGTTATTTTGAAAAGATCACCTGCAACTTTTTTCTTTAGAAGAATTTTTAAATTCTGGAAACACTTTTTCACAGCAAGTTTTTTTGAAGAATATCACTGTACATTTAGATTTTCATTGCGACGTTTCGTTTGCGTGAAACCATCAGCAACCTTCTTTCTTCTTATGGGCGCTATATTGAATTTTAAGCTGAGCAAATAGAGCATTTTTTGGCTTTTCAATTACACAGTGTGTCCACGGATGGAGTTGAAAAGAGGAGAAACTCTTTTGTTTTTGACTTTATCAAAAATTATCACTCTTTATAAAAAGTTCTGAGGTCCATTTAATTCATTTATTCCTTCTCGTATGCGCTCTTTTACTTTTACTTTACTTTTTACTTCCCTATCATGTGCAAAGTGTACGAAAAATTTATTAAGTTAGCGGGAAAATGTGTTGAGGTGGGAGGTAGCACTATGTAGAGTAAAAGTGAAAATTGAATCTTGATTTTAAAATTTGTATTAGGACATTATTTGAGGCTATAGACAAATAATAAATAATGGTACTTTTTTCTTGAGTATTTTCGTGTTTTTTTAATGTATGAGTACCCTGTATACTTAATTTAAGATGTTTGTATGACAGTCTCATTTTTTCGAGAGGCAGAACTTTTTATAAAGAGTGACATTTTTTGATAAAGTCAAAAACAAAAAAGTTTCTCCTCTTCTCAACTCCATCCGTGGACACACTATACAGGGTGTCTAACGGTGACGGCCCATTAGAATTATTTCAGAGACTACTTCGATTTGAATTTTGAAATTTTGGGATATCGGGTTTTCGGGCATGCTCTTCTCAATTAAAATAATGGCGTCCATATACCACTTCCGGTTATACCGGAAGTCGCCATCAACTTGCTTATTTTAAATGGAACACCCTATGTATTATTGCAATTTTGGATTCTACTTGTTATTTTGGGTGGACATTTATGAAGTTTCCCTATTCCTAAAATTAACCGTTTTCAAGGTATTTAATTTTTTTCAAAAAAATGGAGAGAAACAGTGACTATTTTCAAACCATGTGTATTTTATAGTAAGAAAGATAAAGCAACAATATTTATAGCGGGGATAGCTAGACCGCTAAGCTTCCCATCCATACTTTCAAAGTGCCTTAATTGCATACAGAGTGCTAGGAATTTAATGCCGAGTTTAGTTAACATCAAACCATCATAAGTCGTTTTTTTTAATGGAACACCCTGTATGTTTTTCTATATTCTGATAGACAATTTTATTCTCTTTCGAACGGTATCAGGATTCCCTATACCTATCGCTTCTAGTTTTTCAGTTATTTATTATTTTCTGTGTAATCACCTAAAATCATTTAATTTCTTGTGAGGATAGCTGTGGAATTTTTGGCAAAACTTCAAAACAAACAACTAAACTGTCACCAGTTACTTACTATTATTTATTCACAGACGTTGCAATGGGATTCTAAGAAGAACATTTACAGTTTTTAATGATATGTATATCCCAATTTTCCACCAATGAGCAGAATAAAGTTAAGAAGAATTCTAAAAAATCACAACTTCATACATAGTAATACCAATTTTAATTATGTATGTTGATAATAATAATACACTAAGATAAACAAAAATGACTTAAAAAGTCATAAACGTTCAATATGACCCCCACTAATAGCTAAGCACTTGTGGATTCTAGAGATAACACCATCAGTTACCGCTTTTGCTATTTCAGCTGCAGGCAATTCATGGAACGCTCTTCGTATTCGAGCAATCAAAGCCTCTTTTGAAGCAACGGGTTAGAATAAACTTTTGCTTTATTACTCCCCAAACATAAAAATCTAAGGGAGTGAGGTCGGGAGACCTCACTGGCCAATTCCACGGTCCTAGGCGTCTCATCCATCTATCTTTAAACATTTCAGTCAGCTGTTGATCGATTTGATTGTGACAGTGAGGTGGAGCCCCGTCTAATTGATACCAACACTTCCTTAGTTGGTCTAAAGGTATATCATCTAGAAAATCTGCCACAACCGTTTGCAAAATATTGAGATAT
>NW_019416343.1:150432-172297 GCF_000390285.2 Anoplophora glabripennis | reverse complement strand
TACAAAGTGATCCCGAATTATGTGCAAAAAATTGTTTATACAATTTTAATAGGGGTCCTGTATTTTGACTAAACGAACTTGGGAACTCAGGAACTGCTGTGTCCTTAAGATAAACTCGGCCACCAGGTCTTATTAAGAAATCACTTGATGTGAAGTGATCTGAACATACAACACTATCTTTAGGACTATTTTCCTTTCCTATACAGCTCAAAATGCGAGAGAGCCAAACGTCTCGGCGTTCAACATTCGAAGGAATCCTAAAATCAAATTACCTAGGTATATTTCCTTTTAAATAATGTTGCCTTTGCAATTCATGTTACTTTTTATTTAACCGTAACACACAATTCACGTTTTAAAAAAATATTTTATATTTTCAATATTATTGCACTGAAAATTTTCTATTTCAAATTTTGTTTTAAACTACCGTCTGTTATCTGTTACGCCCATGGTAAATCTACCTACCTGTGAAAAGAGCGATTGCCTCCACTTTTAAAGCGAAATCTACATATAACACAATATTTTCCCATTGTCTATTCACAAAAACTATAAATTCTGCCAAAGAAACTAATAATCCACGGTAAACACAACGTTAAACTCAGTAAGCACGCAAAGAATTAATGGCGGCCGATAGTCGTAAACAATAATAAACATCTAGCATAGAGCAAGTACTGCGCGCGCACCTTACCACATGTCTTTAGCCAATAGGAGGCTGAGTTCTCAAAATATTTACAGTAGAACAAAACAAACCAAGACAATGCACTGTCTATCCTTTCTGAGGTCGTTGCCTAAATCATACTCTGCGGCACGAGTTGAGGATTTTGGATGAATATTAAAATAGGCTAGCACATTTATTACATTATCTTCATTTGAAGTTACTGGTTTTGGTAAAATCCTTTCTGCACAAATTCGACCATAGTTGAGTTGCTAAAATTCTTCTTAACTTTCTTCTGCTCATTGGTGGCAAATTTGGATATGTCTCATTAAAAACTGTACATGTTCTGCTTAAAATCCCATTGCAACGTCCGTGAATGAATAATAAATTTAAAATATCAGCATTTGAATATGTATTGTTTTCCATTTCTTACAAACACTAAATTAAACTGTCACTGCAAGAGACTAACAACAAATTGACAGTTTAGTTGTTTGTTTTGAAGTTTTGCTAAACATTCCACAGCTATCCTCGCAAGAATTTACATGATTTTAGGTGATTACACAAAAAATAGTAGATAACTTAAAAACTAAAAGAGATAGGTATAGGGAACCTTGATACCGTTCGAAAGAGAATAAAATTGTGTATCAGAATATAGAAAAACAGGGTGTTCCATTTAAAAAAAAGACTTATGAAGGTTTGAAGTTAACTATACTCGGCATTAAATTTTTAGCACCCTGTATGCAATTAAGCCATTTTGAAAGTATGGATGGGAAGCTTAGGGGTCTAGCTATCCCCCCCTATAAATATTGTTGCTTTATCTTTCTTACTATAAAATACACATGGTTTGAAGCTAGTCACTGTTTCTCTCAATTTAATTGAAAAAAATTACATTTCGAAAACGGTTAATTTTAGGAATAGGGAAACTTCATAAAAGTCCATCTAAAATAACAAGTAGAATCCAAAATTACTATAAAATATAGGGTGTTCCATTTAAAATAAGCAAGTTGATGGCGAAGTGGTACATGGACGCCATTATTTTAGTTGAGAAGGGCATGTCCGAAAACCCGGTATCCCAAATTTTCAAAATTCAAATCGAAATAGTCCCAGAAATAATTCTAATGGGCCGTCACCGTGAGACACCCCGTATATTATAAGAAAAATTTTCAAAAAAGAAACAGAAACTCCTCGAAAAAACTTGCAGTGAAAAAGTGTTCTCCGATTTTAAAAATTCCTCTAAATAAATTTTCGACAATAATGACAATAATTATTGTTTTCGAATGTCAGGTTACTTCGTATGTTTAATATTGTTAACGTTTTTTTTTTCACTATGTTTTATAATTGAATATTTATGTTCAGTTAAATATTCGGTTTGTAGTACGTATATTTTATTGTATGACCTACCTATTTAAAATGCCCTAGATTGCCAAATATTTAAATCATAATCTCTTTGACATTCCTATTAGAGTACATATTTCAATTTTAATTTGTTATCTTTGTTTATATTTTGCTTAATATTTTGTAAAATCTTTAGGTGTTTTACACTGTTTTTAACAAGCAATGGTCGGTTTGCGCCCTTAGTCATAAAAGCGTTGGACAAAACTGCGAATAAGTACTCGAGTGTGCAGGTAAATTTAGAGCATGTTGTTGTTTCCGGATTTAGTCTCGTCTCAAATAAGTCAATGCTGATCATGAGTCCGCTGAACATTTCTTATTATTTTCAGAATTAATCAGCAAGATCAAATTGAAGGTCGAGGTTCCCTCATTCGACAAAGAGAAATGCAAGGAAAAATACTTCTCACGTAACATAATCCTCAAGAATACCCAAATATGTGCAGGAGGCGAATATCGAAAGGACAGTTGCACGGGAGACTCGGGAGGCCCGCTGATGATGTCCACTGATGACGGAATCTGGTACGCTTTGGGAGTCGTGAGTTTTGGAATGGGCTGTGGAGTCGAGGGATGGCCCGGAGTGTACACAAACATTGCGAAGTTCTTACCTTGGATCCAATCGGAAATGGAAGTTAATATGAGCGGGAAGAAATGAACATAACTCATAAGGACAGAACCAAAGTTATTGTTAACAAATTCGTAATCATTGATGGATTTCCAAAGATTACAATATTCATCCTTAACTTATTTTAGAATAATATTATTTATTAAATTGTTATTAAGTAGTTTAATTAATATGATCTAAACAGTATTAATAGAAATAAAGATTGAAGATTTTACCGAGTTTTTAATGAAAATAATACATTAATTAATGATATTTGTTATGAGCCTGAAATCTTAAATTATTAACAAAGACAACGATGTAATAAATTACACATGCAAAAGGAGTATGCTCTAATTACTATAAATTTAAAAGTATATAAAAGTCGAAAACACAAAAATAATAGCAATTTATTCGTTCCTTAAAAAAAGTGTAACTACCAACAAATAAATTTTTCATCAATACAAAAAAAAATCACTATACTCCAGTCGAATTAAAGTTTGAACGTGAAAAAATTGCTAGTAGACATTTCATTGCACTATATGAGTATGTAGAATGATAGTATGAAAGAAGTAACTCGAAAGAAGAGACGATAAGTTGGCAAATTTACGTGTCTTTTTCACTGTTTTTTAATGCCCACGAAAATTTAGACGACATATCGGAAAATTAGTCATTTTATGTTGTAGGCAATTAAATTACCTACAATTTAAGGTATCTGAAGTCATTTTCAATAATTTTCTAGCTGTAAAATAAAGATTGTACGCGAAAAAATCAGTTTTCGAAGATTATTATTATTGCAAAAAACGATGGATGTTGATGAAATCCACTTTCATTGCTTTATCAAAGCTCTTTAGGCTCAGGCTACTATCCCGAATTATGGAAATCAAATTTTGTCTTTCCGTTATTTAAATCAGGTGATAAGTCAAATATATCAAATTATAGGCCGATTTGTTGTCTTAGCGCAGGATAGGCCGGGAAATATAGAGTGGGACGCGACTTTTTGTTTCGGCAAGCTGAATTTATCACTATAGATAATAAATATTATGTACAATAACATATTAGTTTCCACAGTCACAAAAATGGGGGGAAGATTGTTTACAGGCTGGTTAATTGTATAATTTTTAAGTAAATTCACGTTTTTCGCTTATAACTTTATTCCGTTCATTTCCACGAGAAAAGAGTGAAGTACTTTTTTTTTCTCTTCAAAAGACCTACAAATCTAACCCTCGGGCGTCAAAAAATATTGATTAAATCAAAAGTTATAAACAGAAGAAGTTTATTTATGACTTTTGAATTAAACTTTTATAAACTCCGTTATTATTACCAGAACGTTTTGGCATCCAATCCTCTCATTCCTTAACACTGTCTAATAACACACACGAAATCTGGAAATGAATATAATGAAATATACGACGCACGAGCGTGATATAGTTATATATTATTACATATTCGGAAAGCTTATGAACAGATCTTTAAGTTAAAAAAAAAATCGTCAAGATTCGTTGAAAAATAATGGAGTTACAGAAAAATGTACTTTACTGTTTTCTCGTGGAAATGAACGGAAAAAAGTTATAAGCGAAAAACGTGCATTTATGTAAAAATTATACAATTAACTACCCTGTAAACAATCTTCTCCCAATTTTTATGACTGTGAAAACTAATATGTTATTGTACATAATATTTAGCATCTGTAGTGATAAATTCAGCTTGCCGAAACAAAAAGTCGCGAAATGGTCATTTCCCAGCTTATTTTCCTGGCCTATAAAAATAAATACACTGTAACGCTGTAATAATTTAAAATCTCAACAGTAGCAAATATTTTATTTTAAGTATATAACTAAATTAAGGGAATTCCGAGTGTATGCCACTGTAGGAGGTTAACTTTTTCATTGTAGGTTAGTTTTATTGTCAATATAATATTAAACATAATAACTTGTGTTGTTTTAGGAGTAAATGTTTTACTTGCCTTAGAATGCATACTTATTTGTGACGAAAATTAATACATTCAGCTGCAAAAAGTAAATTTAAATGTAAATGTATTCTGCCAATGAAAATAAAAGTATTAATAAGTATGTATTGTGCCAAGAGAATCAGCGAGGGACTGTTGAAGTAACATGTATTTTTGTCATAAATTGCACTTTGTGTTGCGTTTTGATAAAAATTATTTCCTAAACCAACTCCTTTTACGATATGCATTTTAACTTAATATCAATAGTAAAATATTCAAACAATTCAAATTTACTTACAATATATTTTTTCTTTAGAAATTAAAGGAACACGCACTTTTTTATGACATATGGATTTACTTATGACTAGAGAGGTGACCAAAGACATTTACAATGAAGGAATTCATAATCTGGAAATAGAGAAAAATGTGATTCAACATAACTTTCTGCATATTTATGTACCCTTTGCAATAATAAATATATTATTTAATGCATGACGAACTATTTTCTAATATACAGGTATAAAATACATGCAACATAACATTTTTATGTAGCATGTAAAGGTTATAAATTTAATTACTTATTAACTTAAGTTCTTACAATTAATGGCAGGACTCGCATGAAAACGGAGTGCTTGAGTTTTAGCAACATTAAGATATAATGAATTTTGGGAAAACCATTTATTCAAATTATCTAATAAAAATATAACAACTTTGCATTAATATTTGATCAGACTTATTAGACAAAACCAAAAATGTATCATCGGCATATATAGTAAAGTGAACATTGGTCCCAAAATTAAGCCCTGTGGGACTCCCATCTTAACAGTGGCGTACTCTGATTTATATGTTACAGAAGTATTATTCTGATTATTATAATAATTAATAATGACTTATTGTTTTCCCTTCTCAAGAAAAGTCCTGATCCAATTTAGTGCTATTCCGCGAATACCCACATTATGTAATTTAGATAATAACAGTGCATGGTTTACACAGTCGAATGCCCTGCTGAGGTCGCAAAAAAACCCAACAGGACACCCACATGCTTCCAGAGTCATCAATATATTATCATATAAAGAGTGTCTAGAGGTTGTGGTAGACATACTTGCACGAAATCTATGTTGATTTTTTGTAAGTATATGATATTTCTTTAAAAAAGATGTTAATCGTTAGAGAAGCCATATTCAAAAGCTTTTGAAAATCTCAAAGACAGTATTATAGGTCTATTATAATTGTCAAGAGACATTGGATCACCTTTAGTTCTTAAGAACTTTCCCCAGTTTTAGGGTGTTTGGGAATGCACCCACTTCAAACGACAAATTCAGAGTGCAGTTATAACAAGGCAATGCTTGTCACTTTTTGTTTGAATAAAATTATATAAAAGAGAAAGCCACCTACAGCCAACCCTGACCACATTGCAGACGCCCTAAGATTTCCGATCTCTAGTGCAAATAGAACAGCAAGAATATGAGATAGTTCTTTCAAGGATTGCATTATTATTTAATAATTTCAGATAGGTATGTCTATTTAACATTGGTTGACTTCATTTGATAAGATTTTTTGTTTCGAATTTGTTTGAAATAGAGTAAAAAATTCTAGACCCCATAATAAAATAAGTTTAAAAAAAATGAATTTGTTGCCTTGCAAATGAAAAATGAAAAAAATCGAAATCGAAACTAATTTTACTAGTTGTTTAAGTTATTTGATACTATCATATAATAAGGCAATCTATCCAGGTATGATGTATACCAAATTTGATGTATTCCGATATTTTTAAACTTTTTGATTTTTTTTTGTAAACATTGTAAACTCTGTCCTCCCTCGAAGAGGAAGCATTTTTTTAAATGTGCAATATAGCTAGATAGCTAAGTAACGTATAAAAGAAAATTTCAAGATAGATTGCTTAGAAATATAATTTATTCTGGACTATCGCGTACATGTATTGGTATTAGGGTAGCCCAAAAGAAATGAATATTTTTTTCGTGTCTCTTTCGAAAATATGTTAGTTTTAAGAGCCCCCTCAAAAAATCAGCTCAAAAAAAAATTTTAAAGGTCACTCAAGATTTCCAAAATCGTCAAAAATTTATTTATTTTTTTTTCTCGTTATTTGATCATTTTCTAGGTTGAAAAAAAATTCTATTCTGAAAATTTTAAATCGATATTTTAATTTCAAAAGCGTCACTCATAATTATTTCAACTTTCAAAGTAGTATACCTAAAATGTTTTCGAGCGACATCTAAAAATAAATATCAACGAAATAATTGTTTTTAATGAATTTGATGAACAAAAGAATAGAAATAAATCACGAAACACTTAAAAAATTTCTCGAGACAAAATTTACCACCGCACTGTGAATATCAAACATTTATAAATTCAGGTATATCGTGATTTATTTCTATTATTTAGTTAATCAAATTCAATAAAAAAAATTATTAGTTCGTTGCTATTTATTTTTAGAGGTCGCTCGAAAACATTTTAGGTACACTAGGTACTTTTAAAGTTAAAATAATTATGAGTTACCTTTAGAAATTAAAATATCGATTTGAAATTTTCAGAATCGAGATTTTTTTCAACCTAGAAAATGATAAAATGACGAGAAAAAATATTAAAAAAAATTAAATTTTTTACGATTTTTTTTGAGCTGATTTTTTGAGGGGGCTCTTAAAACATGATAAAGTAATATATTTTCACAAGAGCACGAAAAAAAATATTCGTTTTTTTTGGGCCACCCTAATTGGTATACATCATTTTTATTTATTATAGCTCTGTGTTGACCACAACTAAGTCTAGATGACGAACTAAATCCGATAAAATACGCAGTTCAAAGATTATCAACCGCAGCATATGTCGGAATCATTAGTCGCTGACAAGCCGCAAAATGGCAGAGACCATAAAGTTGTTGTGTTTATGTGTAATTTTCAGTGTTATTAAAACCAGTCGTACTCAACTTGGTATTGCAGAACGCGAAGATGAAGTAAATAATGGTTACAGCAATCAGGAGAAGAGAACCTATAGTCACAGATTAAATAAACCTTACTTTAAAAATGAAAATTCCTATCAGAACGCGAGGGACACTTTAAATGAAAAGGAAAATAAGAACAAAAGTCAAAACATTAATATTCCAAGTCAAAATATGATGCAAACTGCAAATACGACGAAGAAATCCAGTCAAAATGTAGAGGGAAATTTGAATCAAAATGTGATAGAAACTGATACGAAGAAAACATTGAGTCACGATACCACTGAAAGTTCAGATCAAAATTTACCAGTCAGTTCAACTGAAAACCTGGTTAAAATTTCTAATGAAACAGTGACCAACATTTCAAGTGAAGATATTATAGAAATAAGTCGAATTAAAATAGAAATTGTGAGTGCAAATGTGACGAATTCTTCCGATGTAAATATGAAGGAAACTTCAACTGAAAATGTGGAGTTAAATCGAAGTGTAACAGAAACGTCGGCTCGAAATATAACAGAAACTCCAAGTGAAAATGAGTCAAAAACCTTTCATGGAAATATGACGATATCTTCCAATGAAATTGTGACCGAGAATGTGGTATTGAACCAAAATGGGACAGAAATTCTAGTGCAAAACGAGACAGACACTCAGACTGGAGTTGGGAGGAATATTTTTATTGAAAATGAAACTTCGACTTTGAAAACTGTTACTAAAAAGAATGTAACAACAACGCTTGTGCCAGAAGAAAGTAAGTCATAGTAGGTAATTTTATTTATTCAAGGAACATAAAAAAATTGCGAGGTATATAGCAAAATTTACTTTACTTAATAATATTTTCACTTTTCAGAAAACAAAGTATACAAGGTGTCCCGATTTAGAGGCGGCATGCTTTGCTTGGTGACACAACACCTCAAAATAAGAAAAACATATAAACCCGTTGGCGGAAAAAAAATTTTTCCTATATTTTATCGGGAATTTAATTATAAAATTTTTCTTTTGTTAGTATATAGAAAACTTTGTCGGTTTCAACTAAAACACGAATAACTAATAATACGTATTGCAGCTATTATTTAAAATTATCGAAAATTCAAAAGTTGGTTATGAATTTATACTTGAGGATGAGGAAAAAAGTTGAAATAAGTAGAATTTAATAGAAAACCAAACAACTTAAACAACAGAAATAACAAGAAATAACATACAATTTGCACTGATAAGTTATACAAATTGTTCAAAATTATCACCGTTTTCTCTCAGGCATAAATATATTCTTCTCTATCCAACAACTGTTGATTGTTTCTAATGAATGTGCATTTATCCGTAATGCGATTCCACAATTCTTCTCGAGATGAACTGACGAGGAATACACTAATTCTATTAACGTTCCCTAAAGAAAGAACTCACATTTGTTGAGGTCTGGTGATCGTGAAGGCCAAACTTGTAGGCAATTATTTCCTCTTCCAATTCATTTATATGGATGTGGTTTAAAAAGTCTCTTACAATATTTCTAAAATGAGGGGTGCTCCATCATGCATAAACCAATGTTGCAGTCTGAGTTGTAGTGACATCTCGTCAAGTAGATCCGGGAGAGCGTTTTGGAGAAATTTTAAAAAAGTTTCGCCATTTAGTCGATTCAATATTTAACTGAACCAATTAGATACCGATCAATAACACCGATCCAAACATTTATTTTAAACTCGAGTTGGAATTGACGAGGATTTACTAAATGAGGGTTTGCATTGTAGTACTAATATGTGGTCATCTTCAATTAATTGTATTCAAAATAAGTTCTTCGTCTTGTGCCCTGATTGCAATAGCACGTTCTCGAGTGTTACTGAAAAGCTTGTGTGTTTCTCGAGGCCATCTTACAACATTGGAAAATGTTTCTCTATAGGGGATTACACGATTTGGAAATCTTTCCCGACACTTTTTCTGTATACAGGGTGTAAAGTATGTTACAAACTTTGGGTGGTGATAGTACATAAAAAATATGACTAAAAACTCTAATAAACATAACCTCTTAAACGCACCGTTTTGAAGTTATAGGCCTTAAAAGGTGCAACTACAAAAGTAGTTTTTGTGACGTAACTCTTTGTTGGAAAAAGAAAACATAATGAAATTTTCAGGGACTAGTCAGCTTTAGGAAGCCAATAAATAATGTGGATATTAATAAAATTGAGAAAGCGGAAGGGTGTTTTTTTATCACCCTGTATCCTATTTTTTGCCAAAAAAAATTTTTCTGCAAAGATACAGCAAATATCATAAGATTTTTAGAAAGACCATTGAATTTAGAAATTTTTTTGTCTCTTGCATTTTTTATGTAAAATGATTAGTTTTCTAATAAATTTACAAAATGCAAAGGGAGTTTACTCACCGCTAGGTGTTAAATTTGACGTATTCAAAAAGTAGGCGCCTGTCACTTTTAACATAGTTGACATTTGTTACCATATTTTAATCGTGTCTGTTGACGAATTATTAATTTGTGAGTACAATGGCGGATAACAATCGTTTTACTAATCAAGAATATGCCGAAATGCATTTTATTTATGGATTATGTAATGGAAATGCAACAGCTGCTCGAAGAACATACATAGAACGTTATCCGCAGAGACGTCAGCCGTCTACACAATTATTTACTCGGATTCACAGACGGATTATTGAAACTGGTAGTGTGGTACCCCGTTACATACATTGTGGTAGAATTGCTAGAAGACTACCCGCGCAAGATGAACAAATTTTGAGATCTTTTGAACAAAATCCGGGAGAAAGTGTGCGAAGGGCAGCTAATCAGTTACAGCTTTCCAGAATGTCAGTTTGGCGTGTTTTGAAGGAAAACGGCCTTTATGCCTACCATCTCCAAAAAGTGCAACATTTAATGCCTGAAGATCTTCCCCGACGCCTAGAATTCTGCCGAATAATACTTAACCATCACCAACATAATGTGGAATTTATTAGCTCCATTTTATTTACCGATGAAGCCACCTTTACACGAGATGGTTTACTGAACTTGCACAATGCACATGCATGGTCAGACGAAAATCCTCATGCTACCATTGATAGTCATCACCAACACCGATTCTCAGTCAACGTATGGGCTGGAATAATAGGTGACTATTTGCTCGGGCCTTTCTTTCTACCTCAAAGGCTTGATGCAGTAGAATATTTAAACTTCCTAGAAAACCATCTCCCTGAGTTAATGGAAAATGTTCCTTTAAATTTGAGACAATACATGTGGTACCTCCATGACGGGGCACCTGCGCATTTCAGTGTTCATGTTAGAGAGTATCTACATATGCGGTTTCCTAATCGATGGATTGGAAGAGGATATAATGCACCAATAGCCTGGCCACCGCGATCACCGGACTTGAATCCTGTCGATTTTTATCTTTGGGGACACGCGAAATCTCAAGTTTATGCAACCCCTGTTGATACAGAAGATCAACTTAGACTGCGAATTGTAGAAACCTTTAATTTAATAAGAAATAGTCTATTCATATTCCAAAGAGTCAGATTTAACTTTATAAAGAGACTGACAGCATGTATCGATGCAGAAGGAGGTCAATTTCAACATTTATTATAATAACATATTTTGTTTTAGTTCTGTTTTGGTTACTTAATTAAAAAAATTATTTTGGAAATTGATTGTATTCTTAAAAATTCACTAGGCTTAAGAAATGTATGTAAATAATTCGGAAGCACTCATCTCTCTGCATTTTGTAAATTTACTAGAAAACTAAACATTTTACATAAAAAACACAAGAGACAAAAAAATTTCTAAATTTAATGGTCTTTCTAAAAATCTTATGATACTTGCTGTACCTTTGCAGAAAAATTTTTTTTAGCAAAAAATAGGATACAGGGTGATAAAAAAACACCCTTCTGCTTTCTCGATTTTATTCATATCCGCATTATTTATTGATTTCCTAAAGCTGATTAGCCCCTGAAAATTTCATTAAGTTTTCTTTTTCCAACAAAGAGTTACGTCATAAAAACTACTTTTATAGTTGCACCTTTGAAGGTCTGTAACTTCAAAATGGTGCGTTTAAGAGGTTATGTTTATTAGAGTTTTTAGTCATATTTTTTTATGTACTATCACCACCCAAAGTTTGTAACATACTTTACGGGACACCCTGTAGTTTCTTTCACAGAATTCTAACACTAATAGTATGTCAACTTGTTCGCTAAATGAACACCTGGCCATTTTCAAAACATTCAGCAAACAATTTATTTTAATCCTTATCAACCCTTTGAAATGTTTCAATTGAACTCTATTTACTGTCGATCAATGCTTTTGGCACATTCACACCGTGATTTTTTTCGAAATTTGAAACCCCATTTTCAAGGCCTATAACTTCTCAAGGGGTACAGCTTAGTATAAAGGTAAGTTACGTTAAATCACCACATTTTAGGTTCCCCTACATACCCCTCTTCTGTATCGGTTCTTATGCAAAACAACCTGTATTTTTTCTAAAATAAAATATGTGCTTCAATCAACCGATTATTCTAATGCTAATTTAAGTGTTTATAGAAAAATTTTCAAACTTGATAGTAGTGCATCTCTTTTTAGATATGATTAGAGAATGTGAGACACCGAATAACAGCTCTGGATTCTGTGTAAATATCAGATCGTGTCCTATCCTTGTACAACAACTGAATAATAAGGAAATGTGGCCCTTTATACGGGCATCCTCGTGTGGTATATCCAAAGATGGTAACCCCAAAGTATGTTGTGAAAAACACAGTAACTTCCAAAATGATAAAAATATTGGTATAATAACATTTATAAACCATTTGTAATTTCCTGCGCTGTGTCATTGAAATAGGGATTTTCCTCTTAACGTTTACAAGTACCTGTAAAAACAAATCATTTTTGAAAAAAAGATATAATTAATAACAAAAGCCAGTTGGAATTTTATTGGACGTGTCTGGGGTGTTTGAAAACTTAGTTTATTGTTGTGTTATTGATGAGACTGACTATATTTGAAGAAGTTAGTGATCATTTTTAAAAAATGATACATATGTATGACAACAATGAATTCGTTGGTATGTTGTTAATCTGCGGTGAACTTCAGCACAACGTGGCAGGAGCATCGCTTTACTATGCTGAAAGTTTTCCGCTGACGTTTCGGGTTTCAAGATATTGGATGAGCACAACATCGTGGGAGATAGACCAAGGCAAGTACGACCATTGCTTGTTACAATTAGAGAAGGAAACTTTAGAAATTCTTGCAAAATGGGACTACAAAGTATGAAAAATATTAAGCGAACCCCAAGATCATCTTGAGAGCGTTGTCAATAACCACTAAATAGTGAGGAAAACTTTTACGAACCGTATTTTAGAAGTTGACAAAGATATATTTTGTCAAAACGTGGTTAATAACGTTCAGTTGGTGGAACAAATTTTGTAGTAAACTTATAGGCAGGAATTATTGACAGGAATTCTGGAATAGTATATACTGAGCTACAGCACTTAGGCCCTATAAGGCCTCTTGTGCATCCTCCTAGCGAGAGATCAGCCCTCCTAAGCTGTTAACCAGCCTATCAAGGAGAAAAAGGTGATGACGTTGCTCAGGGGCTTGCTCTCTGATGTAGGCCATCGAAGGCCACCGTTCTCCTAGCACGAATTCTCTCGTTGATGAGAGTACATGGAAAACTGTCCCGTCTTCCTGCTTACAACCTCTACAGAGAGGTGTTTCGCACTTCCTCATATTGTAGAGGTTTCCTTAGCCAACAGTGTCCGATCTGAATACCCGACAGCAGACGAAGCCAGGTGTTTTTTAGCTGTGTCTTTGCTGGGGTATCCTAAAAACTCCTTAGCAAATTGACATCTGTTTATTTCATCCCTCCGTGTTCTAAACTCTTTGTGGGTGTTTTCCTTAATCATTTCAAAAAATTCTGACAACGAGAGCACACTGGAGGGACTGGGTCCAAATATAGTATGACCTGATGCCCCCCTAGCTAGCTTATCAGCTTCTTTATTGCCATTGCACCGATCATATCCCTTAACCGAACATACAGATATGCTGTTGGTAGCTGAAGCCACCACCAGCACTTGGTGGCATTCCCATACCGACCTGGACATTATCTTATTATCGATTATGTGAGATCAGTATTGATTGTCTACTATTTGTGTAGATTCTAATACATTTGCCCGTTATCTGCCTACGGGCAATTTCTTTAGCAGCTATAGTTATACCTGTCAGTTCCACTTCCATAGCCCACTGATATTGGATGTGTAGGATCTAGAATAGATCCCAAATCCTGTACCTTCTTTCTTTGTTGATCCGTGAATGAAGATGTAATTACACCCACACTGACGGTCTCCTCCTCGTTTTTGATGAGTACTGTGTAGGGTCTGTCAAACACAAACTGAGTAGAAATCTTCACAGTGTTTGCCTGCAGAAGAGGCATCTTCCTGACGGCCTCATTCCATAGGCGACATCTGACTTCTCAACATCCTATATTTGTTTTAACATCAATGTTCTTGCAGCGAAGCATAGTTGTCAGAGCCACCTCCTTTAGATAAATATCTAAGGGTGGCACATATAGCATCACTTCCATTGCTAACGTTGGTGTTGTTCACATAGCTCCTGGAACGCTCGGGTAAGCTATTCTTTGCACCTAGCTGAGTTTCTGTTTAGCTGCTATTAGTTTCACTATGGCAGTGTATATCCACATGATTGCCTTTGCTTTCATCGACCAGGTTTTTCCAACAGTTCTGCGGCATTGCTCATAGCCTATAGGATATGGTATTTTTATTCTTCTCTTCAAGTGAAGATTCCATGTTAGCTTTGCGTCGAGTGTGACTCCAATATACTTCACATCCGTTGCAAAGCTTAGCGTGGTGATTATTGACTCTATCCCTTCGTGAACTAAAAATCTTAGAGAGAAGATTTTTTTTGACCCCAAAGTAGTGTTTAAAAATTAATTTAACAACTTCAGTGCAGCTTAAAATTTATGTGTTGGTTTTACTTATATTATTTTTCATCATTTTCCAATAAATAAAAATGTACTAAATGGAAAACCTTTGTTTCGATGACACCGCGTATAGAAGCTCTATTACAGAAATGTCGATATTGGAAGCTTTGTTTTTTATTAGAGGCGATGTTTTAGCAAAACTGTGTGGTTACCAGGAGCAGCATTTCCGTCAAAGGATAATTGGTGGTAGAGAGGCTTCTCTAGGTGAATTCCCTTGGATGGCTCTTCTTATACACAGAAACAAAAGGGGCGAGAACATACTCGGTTGCGCGGGTTTTTTGATAGGTGTAAAATACGTCATTACAGCAGCCCATTGCACACACTCCAGTGCCACTAAACAAAGAGGACCAATGTATGTATAAGTACAGGATAGTGCATGGCGTATGTAAATAAAATTGACTTATAAAGCCATGCTCAATTTATTAATGGCTCAGAAATTAGAGGCATTTTTATTTATTTATTCCAAATTTATATTGAAAACAAGACATTGTTCTATTCTTGCGTTTTTTTTTTTCGTAAATTAAAGTTCAATTAAGAAAAATAGATATTTAAAAAAAACTGATGTTTAGTAATTACTATCTTAAATGCATTGTTGTTACTGCAAGAGTTCGCAAACAAAGTCACATCCGTAAGCATCTATAGTTGCCAACTGCGTGCACTAAACAAACTCCATTTAAATATGGAAAAAAATTAAATAAAACTTACCATTTCTAGAGAAAATGTTGAAATTGATCCCCATTAGCACTGTAGGATTGTATTTGCACATGGCGGGTGACGTTGTGGCCATCGTTCCCGGTACAACCTAGTCGCCGCGAGCGCATTTTCTCCGGCAGCACCATACACTAACACCATATCGACACGTTCGGAAATAGTAAATGCATTGTTTTATCGGTTCATTCTAAAACTAATTTGTGCACAAACTAAAAAATTAAGCAAAGTAAGAAGTAAGAATTTCGTTTTTAATGTAATCGGCACTCTATTATTATTTTTTACTTCTTTATAAAAGTTACACTGTCACTATCTTGGAATTAGAAAATACAAACTTTTGTCTGGAATCTTTCACTTTTTAACACTGATGGGTCGATGGACGATGCTTAATATTTAATCATTAAGTGAATAATGAATTCAATACAAATACAAAATCAGTTGACTGCACAAATTTTTTGACAATGTAACCTAACCTTCTTTTAGTATTACTAGTATTAGATTATACCGATTTAAATTATAAGGTTGCATCTCGGGTCGCATAAAATCATTTCCAAAGTTTTTAATAAATAACACAGGGTCGACCTTCATTTTCGTTGAATAAATAAACTTTAATTTACAAAAAAAAAGCGAACTCTTTTATTACAAATATCATCAATCATCATTAATACAAGCTGTTAATAATACAAATAAGCGAATTGAAGTAGTATTAAAAGACTAAAATGTATAATTACCATTTCATTAAAGGTATAAAAAGGGTTAATGAATTACAAAACAAATAAATAAAATTATTGTTGTCGACAATAGCTCAGAAACATTTTTTTACTGGTCTTGTATACAGATTATCAAACTACGTTTTGATAAAAGTTTATGGCCAGAAAATAAACTAGTGGAAAAGTTATGGAGAATTTTAGTCAATTTCATTGTGTTGCTCTTGTCAGTGAAAATAATTTGAATTTGAATAAGTTGACTTATGTGCTATATTCTGAACAATTAGGCATCTTAAAACAAAAGATATCCTCTGCTTGTTATTCCAAGTGTAGCTATTTTTTAATTGTTGGGCTCCGAGGGCCATAATAACATGCATTTTCACAAGAAACACTTTATAGAGATACTTTTTATGTAATTTATTGAAAAATTAAGGGTATAAAGCAACAAGACGTAATAACACTATAAACAAAAGAGACGTTTTATTCTTTTACTTTATAATCGTATACTTGTTTCCAGAATTTCTGTTCTGTTAGGAGAACACAATACGCAAACAACTGTAGATTGCTCAGGAAATGACTGTGTTAAAAATATTCAGAATATAATTATTGATAAAGTGACGACTCATCCTAATTATGATCCTAAAATCTCAGGACAATTCAACGATATCGCTATTATTAAACTAGGACAAGAGGCTGTATTAACAAGTAGGTTTTGTAGAAAAAAGTATAAATGTATTTTTTTTTGTAATTTTCGCTAATGAATAATTTAGCGACTATGCATGTCTTTATCTTTTCTTAATCACAAATTTTGAATGTAATAATTATTTAGTCGCATAATTTTCAATATTTTCTCCACAATGGATAAAAAGCGAGGGACGCCATTTTGGAAAAATTTAAATATTTTTTTTTTTAGATTTCGTTCAACTCATTTGTCTGGTAATGGACGATACTCAACCTTCTACTAAATATACCTTAAGTGGTTGGGGCAATACTGAGAAAGGTGAGTAAATTTGATTTAGTTTAATTTTTCATTTTAAAATTAACATTTCAATAATTTCAGTACATTTTTTAGAATATGTATTTTTGGCTGCAATAACATCGCATCACAGGTAACACAGTGTAATTCTACATAATANGTTCCCGGTACAACCTAGTCGCCGCGAGCGCATTTTCTCCGGCAGCACCATACACTAACACCATATCGACACGTTCGGAAATAGTAAATGCATTGTTTTATCGGTTCATTCTAAAACTAATTTGTGCACAAACTAAAAAATTAAGCAAAGTAAGAAATAAGAATTTCGTTTTTAATGTAATCGGCACTCTATTATTATTTTTTACTTCTTTATAAAGGTTACACTGTCACTATCGTGGAATTACAACTTTTGTCTGGAATCTTTCACTTTTTAACACTGATGGGTCGATGGACGATGCTTAATATTTAATCATTAAGTGACTAATGAATTCAATACAAATACAAAATCAGTTGACTGCACAAATTTTTTGACAATGTAACCTAATCTTCTTTTAGTATTACTAGTATTAGATTATACCGATTTAAATTATAAGGTTGCATCTCGGGTCGCATAAAATCATTTCCAAAGTTTTTAATAAATAACACAGGGTCGACCTTCATTTTCGTTGAATAAATAAACTTTAATTTACAAAAAAAAAGCGAACTCTTTTATTACAAATATCATCAATCATCATTAATACAAGCTGTTAATAATACAAATAAGCGAATTGAAGTAGTATTAAAAGACTAAAATGTATAATTACCATTTCATTAAAGGTATAAAAAGGGTTAATGAATTACAAAACAAATAAATAAAATTATTGTTGTCGACAATAGCTCAGAAACATTTTTTTACTGGTCTTGTATACAGATTATCAAACTACGTTTTGATAAAAGTTTATGGCCAGAAAATAAACTAGTGGAAAAGTTATGGAGAATTTTAGTCAATTTCATTGTGTTGCTCTTGTCAGTGAAAATAATTTGAATTTGAATAAGTTGACTTATGTGCTATATTCTGAACAATTAGGCATCTTAAAACAAAAGATATCCTCTGCTTGTTATTCCAAGTGTAGCTATTTTTTAATTGTTGGGCTCCGAGGGCCATAATAACATGCATTTTCACAAGAAACACTTTATAGAGATACTTTTTATGTAATTTATTGAAAAATTAAGGGTATAAAGCAACAAGACGTAATAACACTATAAACAAAAGAGACGTTTTATTCTTTTACTTTATAATCGTATACTTGTTTCCAGAATTTCTGTTCTGTTAGGAGAACACAATACGCAAACAACTGTAGATTGCTCAGGAAATGACTGTGTTAAAAATATTCAGAATATAATTATTGATAAAGTGACGACTCATCCTAATTATGATCCTAAAATCTCAGGACAATTCAACGATATCGCTATTATTAAACTAGGACAAGAGGCTGTATTAACAAGTAGGTTTTGTAGAAAAAAGTATAAATGTATTTTTTTTTGTAATTTTCGCTAATGAATAATTTAGCGACTATGCATGTCTTTATCTTTTCTTAATCACAAATTTTGAATGTAATAATTATTTAGTCGCATAATTTTCAATATTTTCTCCACAATGGATAAAAAGCGAGGGACGCCATTTTGGAAAAATTTAAATATTTTTTTTTTTAGATTTCGTTCAACTCATTTGTCTGGTAATGGACGATACTCAACCTTCTACTAAATATACCTTAAGTGGTTGGGGCAATACTGAGAAAGGTGAGTAAATTTGATTTAGTTTAATTTTTCATTTTAAAATTAACATTTCAATAATTTCAGTACATTTTTTAGAATATGTATTTTTGGCTGCAATAACATCGCATCACAGGTAACACAGTGTAATTCTACATAATATGTCAAATTGTATTATACTTTGATAAATGCAATCGCTTTAAACCCTTCTCTTATAAGGAACATTTGTATTCACAGAAGTGCATCATAGTAGTATGCTACTTATGCATGTAACTAAATCATACTAAAACTTTTCTAAGCGAATCACTTCGTGATCACAGTTTATAGATGATCTAAAATACGTAAAAGTTGTTTGCAAAAAGAGCAGTGCATGCTTTGTGCCTATGTCGATTAGTTGATGCCCTCGAACGGTGTGCGGAGGTTTTGGCTTCACAATCTTCTCTTCAACAGCTTTTTTCCTGCTTTTGCTATTTTCTGTTCTAATTCTCAAACATTCATACTTTCTTTCGGTTGAAACACGAGTAAAAGCTAAAAGAACTGATTGAGTTTCCAAAATACCGTTGTCGAAATTTTACGTTTTTAATAATTCTAGGTCTCTACCACAACATAACTGCATGCAAGTGTAGCGAATTTTTACATTTACTCATCTGGGTTACCTCTCCAAATTAATTAACCGTTGTTATAAAATTATAAAAATAAAGGAGAAAACACTCTAGAGAAGTGCAATTTTGAGTAAACAATTGCTTTTTATTTTTAGGAGCAAGAAGCGAAATAAAGTTGAAGGTAGAAGTACCCCTGTTCGACAAAGCTCAGTGCATTAAAAAATATTCTTTGTACAACATAAAAATCGTTGATACTCAAATCTGCGCTGGAGGAGAGTACCAAAAAGATTCCTGCGCAGGAGATTCTGGAGGTCCCCTGATGATGTCTGATGATAAGGGAATTTGGTATGCATCCGGCATTGTGAGTTTCGGTATGGGCTGTGGAGAGACAGGATGGCCTGGGGTATACACGAACATAACGAATTTTTTGCCCTGGATCAAATCTCAAATGACTTAATCATAAGAAATTAAAAGAAAAAATACCCGAAGGAATCTAGCAGGTTAAGTATGGGCNGAAAACACTCTAGAGAAGTGCAATTTTGACTAAACAATTGCTTTTTATTTTTAGGAACAAGAAGCGAAATAAAGTTGAAGGTAGAAGTACCCCTCTTCGACAAAGCTCAGTGCATTAAAAAATATTCTTTGTACAACATAAAAATCGTTGATACTCAAATCTGCGCTGGAGGAGAGTACCAAAAAGATTCCTGTGCAGGAGATTCTGGAGGTCCCCTGATGATGTCTGATGATAAGGGAATTTGGTATGCATCCGGCATTGTGAGTTTCGGTGTGGGCTGTGGAGAGACAGGATGGCCTGGGGTATACACGAACATAACGAATTTTTTGCCCTGGATCAAATCTCAAATGACGTAATCATAAGAAATTAAAGGAAAAAATACCCGAAGGAATCTAGCAGGTTAAGTATGGGCGACGTAATCCACTACCAATTACAATATTTATTTTGAGAAATTATAGATCTCCCCCTTTCAAAAGAAATATATGGGTGGAAACTCTTAACTTTACATTTTTTTTTTGCTAAAATACCAATGTGTAGGAAAAAGGTTTTCTATAAATTAAATGACCATAAAACATCCTTTTTGGTTTTCCTAGTGGATATTCAATCTAAGTAAATCCATAATGTCGTTATTTTTTAGTAAAATGAATATCCCACTTATTTTAAAATGATTAATTTAAAAGGATTTATGATTCTTTATTGCTGAGCTTATAAAAGGGAAATGGTAAAAAAGTTAGGCAAGTTTAAAAACAATTATATATATGAAAACATCAGTCACAAAAGTTTTATGGCAAAGGAATTAGGCAAATGTAAAAAATATTACGCCTTTATTTCGACTTGGGACTTCTAATGTTATCTTAATAAATTTAATTTTTAATTAATTACGTATTATGATATTTACAGTATTTTTTACAGTATTTCACCATGTCAGCACTTCTGAAACTTTCATAAATAAAATTTAACAGGTGAACTGTAACTTATGATTTTTAAAAACCTAACTTGAGGGCATGTCCATAAAAACTGCCATAAAAAATGTTTCTCTGATCTGTTCGGAAAGAAATATAATACAAAAAAAAACCTGGTGCGATATTGAGAAATACTTACTCCTTTCTTTTAATATTTTGGGTAGAAATCGAGAAAAAAAATTGTATAATTAAGAGCTACTACTCTTATATTTCTCTTAAAAGGGAGGGCTCTGATCTAAAATTTACCAAACTTTAGATAATAAGCAGTATTTTGAGAATATACACGCTGTAATTGGTACTGGGGTAGTTTACCCATGCTTACTCTGCTAGTCTCTGTTTGCTTCTTTACATATGTTAAAAGTATACATAAAATGAGAAAACTTAAGTTAAAAGACATGTTATAAATATTAAATAAATGATAATTATCTTATTCTTATTTTGCCATGTTTTAAAAAAGCCTGTAAATTCCTGAAGTAGTGTCAGTACAAAGTTTATTGTTCGTGTTTACTATAAGTTTCGGGTTTAAAATAATAGTTATGTATTTACATTAATAACCAAGTCAGTAAAGTGATTCTTTATTGAACGAGCCTAATAGGCCAGGAAATAAGCTGTAAAATGACCATTTCGCGACTTTTTGTTTCTGTAAACTGAATTTATCACTACAGATGCTAAATATTATGTACAATAACATAATAGTTTCCACAATCATAAAAATGGGGAGAAGATTGTTTACAGGATGGTTAATTGTATATTTTTTACGTAAATTCACGTTTTCCGTTTATAACTTTTTTCCGTTCATTTCCACGAGAAAGCAGTGAAGGACTTTTTTTTCGTCTTCAAAAGACCTTAAAAACTAGCCCTCGAGCGTCAAAAAATATTGATTTAAAAGTTATAAACAGAAGAAGTTTATTTATGACTTTTGAATTAAACATTTATAAACTGCGTTATTATTACCAGAACGTTTTCGCATCGCATCCTCTCATTCGTTATCACTATCTAATAACTCTTACGAAATCTGGAATCGGTAAGTTGAATAGTTTACAGGTTATGGCCTTATAAAAAAATTAACTAATTATTAGTCTGGACGATCCCGAGGATCTTCCACAATCGCACTGATTTTTTT
>NW_019416343.1:147768-149684 GCF_000390285.2 Anoplophora glabripennis | reverse complement strand
TAATAATTAGTTAATTTGTTTATAAGGCCATAACTTGTAAACTATTCAACTTACCGATTCCAGATTTCGTGTGAGTTATTAGACAGTGATAAGAAATGAGAGGATGCGATGCCAAAATGTTCTGGTAATAATAACGCAGTTTATAAATGTTTAATTCAAAAGTCATAAATAAACTTCTTCTGTTTATAACTTTTGATCTAATCAATATTTTTTTACGCTCGTGGGTTAATTTTGTAGGTCTTTTGAAGACGAAAAAAGAGAGTACTTTACTGTTTTCTCGTGGAAATGAAAGGAAAAAAGTTATAAGCGAAACACGTGAATATACAATTAACCACCCTATAAACAATCTTCTCCCCATTTTTATGACTGTAGAAACTAATATGTTATCGTACATAATATTTAGCATCTATAGTGATAAATTCAGCCTGCCGAAACAAAAAGTCGCGTCCAACTCTCTATTTCCTGGCCTACAACGCGCCTGAGACTATAAGCTGAGCGATAAAGACACTTTAATGGATTAAACAGTGCTATGTTGAAAGAACCTGGACATTCTCTTCAAGAAAGGTAATGTGAGTGACGTTGATAATTATCGACCCATAGCAATTGTTCCAATTATTGGCAAAATATTTGGAATAATAAATTAAACAGAGGCTCATCTCTAATAGTGAAAGCAATACCATCTTCAACAATGCTCAATATGGTTTTAGGAAACAAAAATCTACAGTTAGGGCATTAATGGCTCTAATTGAGGATGCAGTCTAGGGTCTTGAAGGAGGTTCAAACACATTTCTTACAATGTGTAAACTTACAAAGGCATTCGATTGCGTCATTATTGATGTGTTGCTGTCTACGTTAGAGTACTACGGTATTAGAGGGAGATCGCTTGCTTTGCTTTCCTCCTATTTATCTAATCGGAAACAATATGTTGTCTGTGAAGGTAAAGAATCAGACCTATTGCCCATTAAAAATGGAGTTCCCCAGGGATCGGTATTGGGACCGATACTATTTTTATATTATATTAATGATTTACCAGCAACTCTAAATGGTAAGTGTATTATATTCGCTGATGACACCACAATTATAGACAGAGGTAAATCAAATGTGAGCGGTGATAGTCTGAATAAAGCTAAACTGTGGTTCACTGCTAGCAAGCTAAAGTTAAACGAAAACAAAACACAATGTTTACAAATAAACTCAGACAGATGGGTTGATAAATCTGAGTCAGTAAAACTTCTGGGAATTGTTTTAGATACTTTCCTCAATTGGATACCCCATACGGACTATCTCTGCTCAAAACTGGCCTCGCAGGTTTTTGTGTTAAGGCATCTAAAACAATGTTTGAATAACCATGTATTGAAGATGGTGTATTATGCGAGTGTGCATTCCCATTTAACATATGGTGTACTGCTCTGGGCAAACTCGGTGAAAGCAGATAGTGTTTGCCTATCAAAAGGCGGCTGTGAGGGTTCTTCGGGGGGTGTCATTTGATGCTCCATGCAGAGCTATATTTCTCGAATAGGGCATACTTCAACTGCCTTGTATCTACATTCTTGAAACACTTAAAGAAATACGTCGAAATTTAAATAAATTTCGAACACATTCAAATGATCATAATTATGATACAAGGTTTGCGGAAAATTTAATTCAGCCGTATTCCCGAATCCGTACAACTAAGCTTAACAAATTGGATATAAATTTGTATAATAAATTCACAAATTATTACATTCAGACAAAGAATATGAACTTTGATCAATTTGTTAAGCTTGCTAAAGGTGAGTTACTCAAGAAATGTTTCTACACAGTAAATGAATATATCGATTATTTAAATGGATGTGACTGTAGATCTACCACCTAAATTTATGACTTCAAATGTACTAATGTATGTAAACGTGGTCAATAAACTAACTAACTAACTA
>NW_019416343.1:141575-146674 GCF_000390285.2 Anoplophora glabripennis | reverse complement strand
GAATTTCCACCGAGGTCATGTGATATTACGCCGTGTGATTTCTTTTTGTGGCCTTACCTTAAAAACACTATTTTTGAACTGCCTATTCCTGATTTAAACCATCTGCAGGCTCGACTTATAGACAAGATTCGTGAAATTAACAATACCCCGAGCATCTTAGAAAATGTCTTTAATTCTTTGAGGAACAGGTGTGAAAAGTGCTTGGAACAAGGAGGGGGACACTTTCAGCAGCTGCTTTAATTTATTGTTATAACAAGGAGGGGGACACTTTCCGCAGCTCCTTTAATTGTTTGTTATTGTTATCACGATTATTCTTTAAAATAAAGTTATATAGTCATTAACGTTATTGAAACTGACAGCTGCTATACAGCTCGTTGAGAAATGAGGTTAAGTTGGTCGCTATAAGCTACTCCCTACGTCCAATGTGTCAAAGACAACTTCGACCACGTTTTTATTTGAACGCTCGTTATATTACATATATGAAATTTTATGACAGTTACAAAATTTTAGGACCTTATATCTACTTTAATCTACTTTAATTTACTTTAATTTAGAGGTGATAATTTTATAGTCGACTTTTGTTATGGTAAAGTGAAATTACGAATTGGTACGATTCATATTTGAGTTTGTTAAAAATTTTTAAATTGGCCAATTTATTTTTGCTGTAACTCATAGTTGCGCATGGATGTAACGTTGGTCCTATATACGTCTTCTAGTTGGGATGACCTCGTTCTGGGTTGCTGTTGAAGGATGATCTGGATACACAAATTTTATACCACGTACTTATACTTCCAGTGGTAGATTGTCGGTGCACTTTCTCGTAGCACTTCACTATTGTTCGTTGGCAATTTATTCCATACACTTTTGTTTAAAACACTATCTAATTCCCATTACATAAACTCCAGTGAACGTTTGTGCAATTGGGAAATTATGACTGATGGAAATTTTTACAATTTTGACAGTTGTCAAAATATCAGTGACTGACTTGAGATCTGGTAATTACTTAGATAATTATTTAAACTTTTGATTATCTTTTGTTTTTTTTTAGGAAAACTGAACGATGTTAACTGTTCGATGTACTAGAAGACTGGCCACCTAGAAGCCTTACAATAGTTTTTATAAATGAATAACAAAAGAGTATGTTGTCATGGATACATCAATTTTAGATTTCATGAAATTTTTACTTTGAAATTGTGCCTTTATGTATGACTTATGTAACACGACACTGATATATCTGACTTCTACACATTTTTCTGAAAATTTACGTACCTACATCTTTTCATTACGTTCAGATTTGAGGTTATTATAGATTTTAGCTATTTTATCGAAATTTGTGCAAATTACGTTATTAGGCTTAATTCTATGCCACTAGTCTTGTTTCTCAACACTTATCCTACGTTAATTTCACTATTTTACACAGTTTTATGATATACAAATGGACTAATAATGAAATTATTTCAGGTACATCGTTCCTTGACATCTAGTACTGTTTTTACACTATTTGGAATGTACATTAGGATGCACAGAAAGTCTTTTTAACACAATACAAGTCATTTTACTCCTGAAGAGTATTAGTCCAGACGGTATCTGTTTCAAAAAGGCATATCTGGGTGAATCTTATATCCACGGAGATTTTTGGCTTTTTGGCTTTCAAATATCACTAGAAATGAAAATTTTTCTATGCGTATAAAAAAAACGTGGGCTTAACTTTTGGCGGCACAATATGTTAAAAAAATTGGAAATATGTCATATTTTTCTTCCTATTTAATTATGTATCTTTTTAAGAGTTGATTTTAGGCGAAAATGGAAGAGGAAAAAAATTTTTGAAATTAAATTTTTTACAATACACGACTGGTTACAAATCGAATGAATCATGATTATTATGGTAAAAATCGAAAAAATCACAAAAATGGGGTTAAAAAACAATACTTTTTAGGGAATTTTTTTGGTCGACATCCGGGCAAACTTCTACCCAGAAAATTCGTGTTCTGCAGTCCAAAATACACAAGAAACACTTGGGTAGCTCCATCTAAATGAAGGAGGCAATTGGGACCCCCCTGGCTACAAGACTAATAGTCCAATCAATAGGTAGAAGAGCTTACAAAAAATATCACCTGGAAACAAAAAATATGGTGATATAGGAAAAAAAATTCTAAGAAAGATAGTTTATTTTTCCTGTGGTGCATAAACTAAAAATTCATAAAAGTCAAAAAACGGTTTTTCGCTAATAAAAAAAATAAAAAAACTTCAATCGAAAAAGTTAATGAGGAAGATGAGAAAGTTGTAGCTATCAAAAAAACCTATCGATTCGTATTTTTAAATTTATCGATTGCTATAATACTTTTCGAGATATATTAAAAAAACCGCCAAAAATCGACTTTTTTTGTTTTTCTGTATCTCTTGCAAATTAAGGTTTTGAAACTTGCTGCTTGCTGTAAATGTAGCCCTCGGCAAGCAAAAAAGTTCATTTTTTTTTAATTAAAAAATATTAAAAAGTTTTCGAGTTATATCGATTTTTCGAAAAAAACGTCATCTCGAAAATCGGCTCTTCTTGCTCGACGAATAGTCGTAGAGAAACGAATCAGGGCTCAATTTTTCCCTTAACAGTTGTACTTTCATGGTAAAAAAGAGTGATAATGATTTTATTCATTTCAAGTGTCTAAAGATGACTTTGAAGAAAGTAAAAAATTTTTTGGTCGCGTTTTTAGATTTTCATTTCTCGATAATGTCTATTACAGGAATCGATTGCTGGCATTTTCATGCGAATTTTTTAAAAAGAAACTTAGCTCTACGACCTTCTGTACCCGAGACAATTTAATTTTTTTTTTTTTTTCAAAAAATTCCACAGCCCGCTGTCTAAGTGCTACAGCGTCCATTCTAACAGAGATTGAAGTTGAAGACATATTTTTCAATAAAAAAGTACTGTGGTTCATTTTAGCCACTTCTACATTTTTAAATGTGCGTCAAACTGAAGCATTCGAGCGCGGCGCGAGCTAGAACTGTAGCGGTCGGCGGTGTGAGGGTGACGATACTCGGCCGCTCCAAAAACTGAATTCGCGCGTTCAAAAGCACTCTTACTTTCAAAATCTTCATTATCTCGACTTCTGGACCACATACAAAAACTCTTTTGTACTTAATTTGGAGTAGCTCGACGAGATAAACCAAAATATGCCGTTTGCGACATGTATTTTTGACTTTTATGAATTTTTTAGGTTAACTTCGCCGTTTATGCGCCACAGGAAAAATACATTATCTTTCTTAGCATTTGCTTTCCTATATCAGCATGTTTTTTGTTTCCGGGTGGTATTTTTTGTAAATTTGTAAATTTAACATAAGGCCGTGACAGATTGTTTGGACTATTAAATCAGTGATTTTATGCAAACGGATGTGCCATCGCCATCATATAAAAGACAGTCTGTAGATATATGCTTAGGTATATATTTTCTACTCCCTATTGTATATGCCCATTGTCCTTTTAAAAGGACATTTTATAGGCACCTTTTTAAAAAGGTGTGCAGACTCTTAAAGCTTCCCGATCAGAGATTTTATTGCTAGTCTGATTTCAGAATATCCTAAGGCACGTGTTTTAAAAGCCAGTTTAGTCTTAACTGTTTTAGATAAGTAAGATATTGTTTGTGTAAGTTTGGGATTTTTAAAAAATGTTGCAGCCTATTGATTTGAAGCTAGTGTGGTAAGTGTTATCTGCTAAATTTAATTGCTGTAGGTGTTTTTGTTAGGTAAAAGGTTCAGACTTTTCATTTTATTTGAAAAGTTGAGGTTAGGATGTTCAAAACCTATGCATTTAGTCCAATTTTTTATAGGTATTAGGAGTATAATATATTTCTATTTCAGGCGTCTCACGTTAAATGATCATTTGCGAAGTTTCAAAAAGATTACTTATTA
Source organism: Anoplophora glabripennis (assembly GCF_000390285.2). NCBI lineage: Eukaryota > Metazoa > Arthropoda > Insecta > Coleoptera > Cerambycidae > Anoplophora > Anoplophora glabripennis. The sequence continues at coordinate 142,771 of NW_019416343.1, read as the reverse complement.
TCTTCGGAAATAAATATTGCTTTGTTGCCTCCCATCAACTCAGGTGAAGATTTGACAGACGAAGATTCTGGAGATGAGGAGTACTTCAACACAAATGACCTGCCCGGTTTTCAGCTCTTGGCACCAGCAGAAGTTGTGATCAGAGGTACAGATGTTGATGTAGATGTAGATAGCGCGACTGCGGTTGGACAAAATTTAAGTTTGTACCAAACGGCGATTAAAAGGAAAACAATTTCCAATTATTATGTATTGTCTTGATATTGCTGAACTAAATGCCTGGCTGTTACATAGACTTCAAGGAGGCAAAAGGGATCATTTAAATTTTCGAAGGACAATAGTTGAGATTTTACTAGAAGAATACCAAAACAGTGGAAGAATGCGAGGAATGTGTAGCTCGTTGGAATATTATTTAAAATCACGATGTCACGATTGGATAACAAAGACCACTATATTGTCTTGCAAACAAAACAAACGCGTTGTAGAGTTTGTTATAAAAAAAGTCTAGCGATAATGCATGAAATGTGATGTAGCTTTACATGTACATTGTTTTGTAATATACCATATAATAATTAGAATACCCCCCCTCTCAAATGTAGATTTTTTTAAATTTTACATTTTTTTTATATGCTATTCGTGCAACATCGTTTACAATTGACACATAACTATTTTATAATACGAACAGTGAAGATGTATAATATATTACCAGAAAATCTCAAAATAACTCCTCATAGTAAATTCAATTGAAATATAAACAAAATTTTGATCGAATTATGTCCATACACATAAGCAGTAATATTATGAATACAATTGGAATAATATTAGCTAATCAAGACGGTCGTTATTAGATATAACATATTATTAAATTGGTTTTAATGTGTTTGTGTTAGTTTTTAATAAGATTTTATGGATTGTTAAATTGTATTTTGAAAGTGGTTTTAATTCTTCACTAGAAATTAACTTAAGAAGTATACTTGTCATCACTATTATTTGTCTAATTTAGTTAGTAGTAAACATTTTATTTGACAATGCATAAGACTTATACCTATGTACCTTGGTCTGTTTAGCAAATAAAGCAATAATATTATTATTATTATATTATTATTATATGAACATTTAAGATAATAGGCGACACTAAACGCAGTATGTTTTTGTACATTTTGAGTATTTAAATTTAGATCAGTGTTCTCGTCACACGG
>NW_019416343.1:138357-140578 GCF_000390285.2 Anoplophora glabripennis | reverse complement strand
TACTTACCTGGCAGTTGGTAGTCGTTAATTATTACTTATCCGCATATAAAGGTCATATTTAGACAAAATTATTGGTTTCACCCTATTTAGTCTATGTACTTATGTAATATCCCTGCTTTGCTTACCATTGTATGATTTATTAATTAACGTATTAATTGATAGTGCCTATTTGCCTTATTGTCCAAGTTTGCTTAGACTTTCATTATTGTTTTGATTGGTATTTTACTTTAGTAGTAGTTATAAACCTTTTTGTTTTCTTTTTGCTAGAACTGAATAGTACGTATTATTTATTTTGTTGCTATTGCTCTCACACAATCTAAGTAGAGGCTAGATATTTATTTAAAGTATTCAACACCATCAAAATTATAAAAACTATTCCTAGTGTGAAGATATACCCGTTGCCTATTTTACTTGGTAGTTTATTATTCTAAGCTTATACATGTATACCGAACCATAGCGCTATTGGGGAGGGTTATAGTTATACTTATATTTATTTCTTCATTGTACCCTGCTTAGGCATTATTTTGTCTAATCCATATATGTCTTCACATACTAATATTTACATCTGAGACATTGTACAACAAAGATACCACTGGGCAAATATCTAACGCTCTACAACCTTATTATTAATCATCAACTGATTGTAGATCAGATATGTTACACTCTGAAAGTTGAGAGATTAAAGTTGTCGTTTTTAATGGTGTATATATTATTAGAGCTCTTATTGGTACCTTTTTCCCGTTTTTTTTTGTAACCACATTTAAGGTATTAGCATCAGTGGCTCCTCTCCAGCCTTCCTGGATACTGACCATCGGGTTGTAAAACGGGTGGCGCCTTTATAAAAGTTTTAAGTGATTTCAACCTTCTCCCATCTCTGCTGAGCTAGGGCCAACCCTATAGCTGGAGAAGAGAACTGATAGTTCTTTTAATTATTGTAAAACCACCCGACCCGTCTCAAAACGTAATATTTTTTAGTGGTTGATATGTCTATTGTCCTTTTAAAAAGACGGAACTTTTTAAGAAAACCAATGTGCAAGAATTTTTTTAGACTTTTTATGTAAAATTACCTAAAATTAAACATATTATTTAATTTTTACTCTAATTTTCGAAAAAAACATAATTCAGGCATATCTGGGTTAATAATTTTTTAATAAATATTTTTTTTATTTATGTAAATTTGTAGTTTTGTGCTATTAAAACCTAAACTAACGAAGCAATCTGAATGCTATAAAGAGACAATTTGTAGAGAATTGAAATACGAATGAAACGAGAGGTCGATTGATCCGATCAGAAAATTAGAAACGGAAAAAAAACGGAAAAATCGGAAAATTTAGCGTTTTTTTAAATTCATTACAGCGCAATTTTTATAAATAAATACATAATTTGTGAAAGATGGTTAAAAATAAAATACGTTTAAAAGTTTTTCAAATACAGATAACGACTTTCCTTAATTTAAATAAAGAGAGAGTGGATACGGCAGCTTTCATTTCATATTTTTATCTTGACGCAGTCAAATTTCATGCACTAACGGTTTTCCCAAGGTTGTCGGAAATCTACTACCTTCATTTTCATACTTAACCACTATCGCCGCTGACCAGTACAAGAATATAAGTGGCTGGGTTTTTCTACGCTATTTCACGTGCGATATTATAACACATTGTTATTCAGTGGCGTTTACTATTGGATACAACTAATTTGGTGGGATTAAATATGCGATACGATGGCCAGTGCGAAAATTATCAACCAGAGAATGAGGTGCTTGTCGCGAAATGGGACAATCGACGAACCTGTTCTGCTTATGTGCAATTTTTAGTGTCGGGGCGGTGCCCGTTACCCAAAACTTCACCTTAGAAGCAAGTGAAAGTGACAATGTTTTAAAGTCTTGTACTGAAGATGTGCCGAAACAAGTGGGGAAGCGTTCGACGAATGTCGCATCAATTCCTAGTAAGACAGTTTCTAGCTTCCAGCTTACAAAATTATTTAATTGAAAAGACATTTTTATTTTATTGCACTCCCTCAGTCTGTTTCCCTACAGGGTGTTTCTAAAATAGGGTACCAAACTTCTGCTGCGTTTATAACTCATTAAAGTAAGCCAAAAAGTTCCTATTAACATGTGCCCTAAAACGCACCTTTAGGAAGTTATATGCCCTTAAAAGGGCTCAAACAAAACTGTTTTTTTTTCTGTTATTGACAAAACGGTCGCAAATAAATAGAAAAAAAT
>NW_019416343.1:113184-137900 GCF_000390285.2 Anoplophora glabripennis | reverse complement strand
CGTTTTGTCAATAACAAAAAAAAAAACAGTTTTGTTTGAGCTCTTTTAAGGGCATATAACTTCCTAAGGGTGCGTTTTAGGGCACTTGTTAATAGGAACTTTTTGGCTTATTTTAATGAGTTATAAACGCAGCAGAAATTTGGAACCCTATTTTAGAAACACCCTGTATATTTAGTATATTATAAAGTTGTTATTTTTGCTTTTCTTTAATGCATCAAACACTTTTTTACGCTTTAATAATGTAATATAAAATTTGATAGTACATCTAAAATAAAGAATATAGCGCTATAACAGAAGTTCATGTGTATTAGTAAGAAAATATTGTTACTTTCTCTAAAACTAAGTACCTATAGTATTTATCTAGTATATTATATTTATGGTACAATCTTTGATGATTACACAGACACCAGCACTCATATACGTTGACCCGATAAAGACGATGGAGCCATCAGAAATATTCCATCGAGTCAGAATTTTTCCCTAACCTCAAAAAATAGCTCAAAATCAATGTAAATCTCGATTTTTTTGTTAAACTAGTAAAGATTTTGAAATTAAAGTGCATAGGTATACAGGGTGCTCCACACCTAAGAAGAATTCTTCTGTAACTCTGTACCTGTAAAAATTTATAAAAAAAAAGGTTTAATAAAAGTTGCCTGGAATCATGTGGGCGCTACATAACTTTGTTATTTTAAATGGAACACCCTTTATATTATTATTATTTTTTTTAATTCCTTGGTTAATATTGGGTAGAGTTTATTAAACGTACATGGTGTTTAACACTTATCGTTTTCGAGATAATCAGTTGTTTTTTAATAAAATGACGATTTCAGCTCTCTAAATTAGGCTAGATAGCGTCTAAACCATAAGAGTTAGAAACCTGCATTTTTCACAGTTCGTTTTGGCATAAATTACTCTATCTTATCATCTGAGAGCAAAACGTGTACGTTATTCAGACTCGGAAATACTGAGACCTACATTTAATAATAATCTTACGAGTTGAAACAAAATTTTTTTTTCAAATGAAATGACCCATATTAATTGTCATGGGTGAATGCAAAATTGAATGCCCTTTGGACTGATATAAGGTTGTCCATACTTATCTCTAACAGTTTTCCAGAAAAATAAGGTTCTCTTCTAAAGTCCGAAAAAGTAGCTATGTAACAGCGTCAAGAAGGCCTTGCAATTGTATTAGTACAACGTCAATACATAGGATTTTACAAAAGCACAGCACAGCACATCCTTATCGCATCCAATACACCAAGAGTTACTAAAAGTAGACTTTCAGCGGAGACTGGAGTTTTGTCAGTGGGCAGTTGAGATGTTAAATCAAGATAATGATTATTATTATTTTTATAAAAATGGTTTCGTTAATAGTTATAATTGCCATTATTATGACACAGTCAATCCTTAACAATTCCGGACAACTCATAGCCAACAATGGTATTTGAACGTGTGGGGAGCAATTTTAGGAACCCATGTCATTGGAACATTCTTTTTTGATCAGCATCTAACTGGAGCAGTTTATTTAAACTTTTTAACAAACACTCTAGAAGATTTGTTAGGCGACATTACTTTAGCTACACTTCCAAGAATGTGGATGCAACATGATGGTGATCCATCTCACAATACCGCTGTGGTTCGTCAGTTTTTACACGAAACTTTTCCGAGCAGATGTATTGGGCGCGGGAGACCAGTGAGTTGGCCTTCAAGGTGTCCAGATATGTCAAGTTGCGACTTTTTTTTACGGGGATTTATAAAAAGCAAAGTTTACGTTACACCACCAACTACCGCAGAAGATATGTGGCAGCGCATTGCAGTAGTATCTCAAGAAATTGTGCCAGACATGCTGACCAATGTTGAACAGTTTTAAACACCGAATTCGTTTGTGTATTAATCAAAATGGATGACACTTCGAGCAATTGATGCAAATCAGCGGTCTAAGTATTCTTCTCCTTGTTGTGTTCCGAACTTCAGTTTTGCGTTTTTTTTTTAGTCACTGTCAGTCCTAAGCCCGATAAAATGTGAGAGAAAAGTGGTTTTGTAAGGCCTTCTTGACGCTGTTACATAGCTACTTTTTCGGACAATAGAAAAGAACCTGATTTTTCTGGAAAACTGTTAAAGATAAGTATGCACAACCTTATATCAGTCGAAAGGACATTCAATTTTGCATTCACGCATGACAATTAATATGGGTCATTCCATTTGAAAAAAAAAGGTTTTCAACTCGTAAGATTATTAAATGTAGGTCTCAGTATTTCCGAGTCTGAATAACGTGCACCTTTTGCTCACAGATGACAAGATAGAGTAATTTATGCCAAAATGAACTGTGAAAACTGTAGGTTTCTAACTTTTACGGTTTAGACGCTATCTAGCCTCATTTAGAGAGCTGAAATTGTGATATTTTCAAAAAACAACTGATTATCTCGAAAACGGTAAGTTTTAAACACCATGTACATTTAACAAATATTAACCAAAGAATTCAAAAATGCAAAAATATACAGGGTGTTCCATTTAAAATAATAAAGTTATGTAGCACCCACGCGAAATGGAACACTCAGTAAAGCTAAAAATATTTTCTTTACATGGCCCACATGATTCCAGGTATTATTATTAAAACCATTTATAAATTTTACAGCTGCAGAGTTACAGAAGAATCCCTCGTAGGCTAAACACACTGTATAATTATGCTAATAGGGTCAAAATAAAAAACTTTTTATTCCTGCGCCATTTTCTCTAAAGTACCTCCTTGTGGAGCGGGTCATAATCTGTTAAAAGGTATACAAAAAAAAATCGTGTGCTTTTGTTATTGTTATTTCGGCAACTGTCACAATATTAATCATATTATAATAAATTATTTTATGTTGCGTTCCAGACATATTTATTACAATATTTTACATTATTTCAATAATTTAAACTGTGTTATAAATTTGAAGTTTGAAGACGTAGGGGGAAAAGCAATTTTTCAGAGGCGTAAATGTTTTTATTTGCATTTATTTACTTATTTATGTATTTATTTAAACTACATATGCAACAGGCAATGCCAAATAATAGAATATAGTAAGTTTATATTATAACAAAAAAAAAACGGAAATAAACATGAAGAATATAGAAAAAGTAGAAACCTATATAAAAAACAAACAAAAATAACATGAATAATTTAACAAAGATATAAGGAATATATGGCTGCTTAAACATTTCTTTTTTCTGCGAATGACAAAGAATAACAATAATGTTTTCTATCTCATTGTAACTGGAGATAAATTGGTGATGTCACATATTCTTCATGTTCTGGGTATTACTTCTACCTGAGAGGTAGAAGTAATACCTAGTAGTCGCAGTAGTTGGATTTGAATGTTGTGCAGTCCAAGATATACAAAAACATGGCTTAAGAAACAAAAATATTTTTAGATAGGACATAAAAAATATAAGTCAGGCCAAGTAATAATATCAGCGGAAACTCTTAGGGTCACAAATATTTGCTATATTTATCAATACTCAGAAATTATATTAGTTAAAATTGCACCTAATAGTTACAGTTAAAAAAGTTAAGAGGGAGGTGAGATACAAGTAAATAAATATAGTATCCAAACTGACATTTGTTGTAGAATTAAATTTTATACGTTATGCAATACACCAATAATTGATTAATACTAAAAAAAGACAATAAATGCAAATAAAATTCGAGTTCAGGGATAGGCGTTTACGCGTCGACTTTAATTGTCGACGTCTACGTGTAGACTTCGCGTAGACTATGTAAACAACGTAGACTATGTAGACAATGTAGACAAAGCGGAGTTTGCGCTCTAATTTCAGTTTAATCTAACCTATATTATATTTGCGTTACATTTACGTATGATCTATTTTGTGCTCAATTCATCACTCAACTTTTTCTGTTTGGCTGTTTTCACATAAACATAAAATGAGCGGACGTAAACATAGAACATAGACATAGAAATTGACCAAAAAAATATCATATTAATTTAGGGTTGAAGTCAGAAAGTTGGTTGAGGGTTTGCTTAAAGAATACACTGTGTCTGAATTAAAATTGTCTTGGTAACTAACGCTTAATATTATTCAGTCCTGCTAAGTAAATCAATTCTTTTATACAAACATTTGACAATTTATGGTGACTTGACATTCTTGACAATTATGTGTTAATTTTAGAATAATTTTTAAATTGGTTAAAATTTCACAGTTTTATAATTTAATCTCAAGTTAAAAGACTTGAAAGCTTGACAATTAAATAATACAAAATGTTCTATAAATTAAACCTTCAACCAATCTTCTGACTGCAACCTATTTTTTTTAAGTTTTGAATACATTATTTATTTCTCGTTATTTTTTTAACTACCAATAATGTTGATGATTATGTTATTATACACTTGTTAAACAATTTTAAAGAATAAAGTTTAATTTAATTTAATTATGTATTTTTATAATGGGGTATTTTCTTTCAATCGAAATGAAAGTGAAAACTTTCATTTTTGTATACTTAATATATATTTTTTTATATTTTTTAAAACAAAAATTATTATAAAAAAAATTATATAAATATATAAATTATGACAGTCAGTAAAAAACAGTTTATTTAATTTTAAAATTTTAGTCTCCATTCGTGACCTCATTAAGTGAAAACTAGGGAATATATTATATAATACTCGTATATGTATAGAGGTACATATATCAATAAATACACATAATATTTAGTTTGAGAAAATGCAATAAAAAACATTATCTTGTGCCTCTGCAAATATTTACAGAAATATGTTACCATTTATCGTTTATTGAAAAGCTCAGCTCTATATGATTTGTATTAAAATCTTAGATCTTATATATTTACATAATATGATCTAGGATTGAAACAAAAATTATTTTGAAAGGGTACCTATATTATAAATTAGTAGAAATATTTAATACAATTTTTTTCTATTAATTTCTGTAACTCACTTTTAGAAAAAATAAAATTAACGTGTTCTAACTAAACTAAAATAACTATACAAAGTGTTCTTAAAACTTAATCAGATATTCCAAATTGTTGCTGACTTTAAAAATGATATAATTTTCATTAAAGAATATATGCGACATATCTTTATTTAGAGATTTTATAGAAAAAAAAAATGTTGGTCAATCTGACCGGACCTAAAACTATCGAGGAGCATCAAGCGAGACACTTTTTTTTTTCTCGTGAATTCTCGGCAAATATTGTTTGATCTTTTACTCGGTTCATACATTTTTTTTTATAGATGGTTGTGATACTGATAGGTAGGTACTTTTCCAAATTCCAAATTTTCAATTTTTCTTTTTTTGCAAGAATCACGAGTTACAGCCTTACGAAATTCTTTTTTTGAGGTACATACCTACCACACCTTTTTCTAGTTTTGAGAGTTTCTTAATTGTTGACATTGTCGACATTGTCTACATTGTCGACTCTTCCAAATTAAGTCTTCATCTAGATCATTGTCTACGCGTAGACAATTGCATTGTCTACGTCGACATTGTCTACCCGCCCATCCCTGTTCGAGTTGGTATTACTTAGGCAACCAGATTCACAACAACGTATTTCACATTATGTTTTATAATGTAAGAAATGACAAAAAATTAATTTTCGTAAAAGAAACATTTTGATTTGGTCATTTATATAAATATTTCCATAAATCCTTTGTATATGTAAAACATGTAATATTACTGTTGGTTTTACCTCAAGCTTTGTTTCATGTAAGAAATATTTCGTTGTAACCTGTATTTAAATACATTTACAAACATTTATCTTCATGTCGAGTTTAAGGAATTATTAAATACAATATAGTTTCTTGTTGTAAATAATTAAATTGGCAATATTGCTTTAGCTACATTTTATATCAATTTTATTTATCTAAATTTATCTACACTTTCAGTACCTAAATACAGATCGATTTGTTTTATTATTTTACCAAATTTTACTGATTTGAAGTCACACGTATAACATTAGGGCTGCGTGATAATCAATAGAACCAAACATCATCTCCCAAAATTTTGCCGCTTCATGAAAATTCATACAACTCGCACATTTAACATTTTTTTCCTGCCTGCGTATTTAACAACTCAAGCTCAAAATATACGAAAATACTCAGTACATACTAAACCTACTAACTTTCAAAACTTAACTTATAACAAACTGTATTGTTGAATTTTTTCAGGCATGCTTACGGAATGTGAAACGCCGAATGGTAACCTTGGATATTGCGTTGGAATCAAGACCTGCCCAATCCTATTAAAACAACTGAAAAACAGAGAGGCGTGGCCGTTCTTACGCGCATCAAGTTGTGGGCTATGGAATGAAGACTCCAGCAATCCAAAAGTGTGCTGTGGAAATGACGATAATTTCAGAAATGTTAGCAAAGACGTCGGTAAAATAATATTCATATACTTGATCGCTTTCAGATGTAGATTAACATTTTTTTTTTAGTGGACGACGACGTTTTGCCGAAATCTTGCGGCCATCAAAAAGTATTTATTGGTAATAGAGTACTTGGTGGTAGGGAAGCTTCTCTACACGAATTCCCTTGGATGGCCCTTCTTTTGCACAAAAATCGTTACGGAATTACGACCCTTGGTTGCGCGGGGTTCTTGATACATACCAAATACGTGATAACAGCAGCCCACTGCGCCCATCCCTATTCTATTGGACGTAGAGGTCCCATGTACGTATAGAAACACCTTAAAGTGAGAGCTTAAAGTCCAGTCGAATTGGTTTGAACGTAAAAAAATATTAGTAGACTTAATCTGTTTTGAGGTGGATGTGAGAGGGGGCAAGCCATTTTTTCCTGGATTACCTTCAGTACAACTCACATAATAAAAGTGTAGATCCCTACATCTGGGCGAGGCCCGGAACATTTTCAAAATTGCACAGATGTTTAAAAAATACCTATTTTATCTTAGTTTTTTACTTATATCTTGGAAACTAGGCATTTTGGAAGAATATTGATGAGGAAAAAAAGCTTTAGAATTGAATTTTGCACAATAAACTGTATGTTAAAAATGTTTAAATTTATTACCGATGTTGCAAAATAGCAATAATTGATGAAAAGAAAGCAAAATAATCGAGTTTTTTGGATAATTTTTTAAAAATATTTTAACTGCCCCGAGGGCATTCTAATTTTGGTAAAAAAAAACTTTAGAGTATAATAAAACAACACCAAATTTCATTAAAATCGACTCTATAGTTTTCGCAGAATAATTTTTTGAAAAAAAAAATTCGATTTTCAAAATGTTGCACAGCTTTAAATAAAGCATCTAGATACTAATTTTTCCACATAGAAAAGACTGCTAAACCTTTCAAATGGTTTTTGAAAAATTGAAATCGGTTGATTGGGACGGCCACAGTAAATTTTTAAAGCAACACTTTTTTTTATTTTAAAAAATTAGATTACATTTATCAATTTTCAGTTTAGTTTTTCTCAAAAATTATAATTTTAAAATACTATTTTTTCTTAATTTTATCTGTATTTAACAAAAAAATTTATTTCCAAATAATTTTTTTTTAATTTGTTTAAACAAAAATTATTTAAATAATTGTAATAATTATAACTAAATACATTCATATTCAGTATTGAAATATATACGTAAACAAATTTTTTCATTGAAAAAATGCAATAGCATAGGGTAAAATATACAGTATATTTAATGCATAAATAATAAACTTTGTTTATAACAAAATATGTGCAAATTAGACAGTTGGCATTACGATATTCGAATTCCTTGGCTCGCGAGACATCGGATTAAAAAAAAGATCGAAATTGGTCCATTAGAAGCCGAGATAATGCAATTTTTTTCGTACCTTCGCATTTTGAACCTCCGAATTCAGTCTCGGAGCGAAAGCCCCCTCCCCCACTTTTCGTGTTTTGAGTCACTTTTCGCGCGTGCGAGCGACAGCTTTTCCGCTGATTTATCTATGTTGCCGATAACTTATGGATATGAAAATTTTTTCCAGCTTAGAACTCGGAAAAACGAAGCCACTGGACCAAAGATTATTGCTAAATTGTTTATAAATTAACGGTAAATGCCGATAAACTTTGACCGCTTATATCTCGAGAACCAATAAACGGAATTTAACCTTTCTAAAAAAAAAGCGACTTTCCGAATATTTCAAAATTATAATTTTTGAAAAAAAACTAAATTGCAAATTGACAAATGTTATCTAATTGTTTAAAAGTAAAAAAAGTGGTAATTTTAAAAATTTACTGTGGCCGTCCTAATCAACCGATTTCAATTTTTCAAAAACTGTTTGAAAGGTTGAGCGTTCTTTTCTATGTGTAAAAATTTGCAAGTTTTTTTTACCAAAATTAGAAAGCCCTAGGAGGAATTAAAATATTTTTAAAAAATTATCTAAAAAACTTGATTATTTTGCTTTTTTCATCAATTATTGCTATTTTGTAACATCAGTAATAGATTTAAACATTTCTAACTTACAGTATACTGTGCAAAATTCAATTCTAAACTTTTTTCCTCTTCAATATTCTTCCAAAATGCATAGGTTCCAATATATAAGTAAAAAACTCAGATAAAATAGGTACTTTTTAAATTTTTTAAACATTTTTGCAATTTTGAAAATGTTCCGGACCTCGTTCAGATCTAGGGATCTACACTTTTATTATGTGAGTTGTACTGAAGGTATTCCAGCAAAAATTAGCTTGCCCCCTCTTACATCCAAGAAGTGGGATATTTCGACAGATTCGCCCTAGTCTATATCGGAAAATTAGTTATTTCATGTTGTAGGCAATTAAATTACCTACAATTTAAGGTACCTAAAGTCGTATTTCACCAATTTGTAATTTAAACTATCGTAAAAATAAGTTATGTTTGCTGCAAAAAGAGCGAGTTCCCGAGCGGCTTTTGCCTGACCCTGGGACAATTTGCTTTATAAGTCTGTTTTACACATCCTACTTTGTTATTTGTAAAGAGCAATTCAACTTTTTGAAATTTTTGTTTTTCTATTTTTCTTTGGATCAATTATAACCTATAGGTATTTACGATATTAATTTCTAAAATTGACGTTTAGTAATTAAACAATTAGTTGCAAAAAAAAACTAATGAAATTAATTAACAATTACCCGGAGCAACAGTTTCACAGTCAATCGAGTCGGCCATTGGCACATATGTTGGTCATTGGATTGACCGTCTCTTCAATAAATGTCATTAACATCCAACGCTTTTTGCAATAAAAATGCGGACTCTTTGAAAACCAATTTTAAAGCCTTTGACCTTTATTTTAGTTAACAAATTGGTGAAATAAGACACATCTCACTTGATGAATTTAAAACAAACACACAATTAACTGCACTTTTAGATATTCCTATTTTTTTTCTATATTTTGTATACATTAATAAAAGTTAATGTCATGGAGCAGATGTATTTACATTAGTTAATTTTCAGAGTTTCGGTTTTGCTTGGAGAACATAATACTCAAACATCCACTGACTGTTCGTCTTATGGATTTGGCTGTGGAAAAGCTACTCAGATTCCTAAAGTTGCCAAAGTGACTACACATCCTGAATATGACCCAATGGAAATAGCACATTACAATGATATCGCCATAATACGATTAAAAGAAAATATTCGTCTGACAGGTAAGGAAGATATTGTAAATACAGGGTGATTCAGTCATAATATCATTAATTTTAACCACGTATTCGGAAGGTTTAATAAAGACAGAAAATCGGAAAAAAAATTTTTTACTCGACATTTAAAAATGAAGGAAATTAACCCATAACTCCCGCTACGAGGGCGGCCCTGGCAGATGCCCGGATGCTCGGACAATTTTGTAACGTAATGTCACGAACAATTGTCGGCTGAAGCGAACAGCGTTGCCAAGTTCACATCATAATGTGTGGTTCACATTTACTGTTAAACGTATTCAAGTAAATAAAGGAGCATGCTGCATTTTATTATAAATAATTTTAACAATTGTATTAACTTAGTGCAGAATGTTTTAACAAGCCTGACTTCTCGAAGTCAACTTTCGTTAAAAGAAAATAAATAAAGCAAAGGTAATTACCTGTTTGTAGGCACAATGCATTTTATCAAATAAAAAAGTCGGCACACTACTAAATACCCAAATATACAAAATACACTACACACGGTTACAAAACCATGAACAATTTAAAGCGTTTATTCAAATCTACCACCTTCCATATCTCCCGCATTTTTCCAACTGCATCTATCATACCATACCGCGCAGCGAACGTGCAGGACATCGACAAAATGACTTAAATGTGATAGAGGCTGTTTTAAATTTAGTCGAGGAGCAGCCTACTATTTCCACAAGAACAATTTCAAGGCGACTGGAGATATCACAAACCAAAGTTTGGCGGATATTGCGCGAGAATTCACTCAACCCGTACCATTTTCAAAAAGTTCAAGCTTTAGAACCAGCTGATTTCCCCAATCGTCTTGAATTTTGCAGTTGCAGCTAAATCGAAGTGCAGCAGACGCTAACTTTATTTTTATTTTTAAAACAAAGTGCGCTGGACGGATGAACGCTGTTTTACTCGTGCTGACATTTTAAACAGGTAAAAAACATATTACTTTCTCAAAAACAATAAGTACCTACCTAGGTTACACCAAAGTTTATATTTACACTAAAGTTTACATTTATTATGTAAACTTTGGTTATACGCAACTGCATATTGAATAATAAATTGAAATACTAAAACTGTGTATTATTTAACATAATAAATTATAAAACGTTAAAACGTTAATAATATTAAAAATGATAAATTGTAATAACCGTACATTGGAAAACAATCATCCCTATTCATTACATTCAATTTTCCTTTGATAAAAGACCGACAACTTTTTGCTCTACTTTGCATGGAATACGATCCTACTACAGTTCGTATTAGTCTAGGAGCCAGATAGGGTTCCGTTTACTAGCTATAAAAATAAAAACTTTTTACAGCCATTTAAACATTTAATTTGTTGATAACAATTAAACTCACCACTTTCAGGCTTTGCGACCAAGTTTTTTGGATTCAGGAGCTCAAAATACTACGAATAAGTTGTTTGCAGCCGTGGCACTCTGTTGGCCACGGCACCCTATCTGGCTCCTGGACTATTTGTACACGTGCAAATTAAAAAGTGGGTCATTGACCTAGATACAGGTTAACCTAGGTCGGAAACACGTACCGAGTTGTTTATTTGTCTCCGTGCTATTGTTTTTTTATCTTCTATTACTTACAGTCAATATATAAATACTACATACATTTCCCCTCTCTTTATAATTTATCTAGTGAGTGTTGGTTTTATATGTCATTATTTTTGTAATGAAATTGAAATGGTTGTGAAATGAAATTTAAATTACTTGAACTCTTGGAGTTTTGTAACTTCAATATTAAATTTGATGTAAAGTGAAACAGAGCTAATTTCTTTGCAGCCATAATAGTCATAATAGTAAGCCCGAAGGCTTACAGCAAACATTAACATTATGATGTTAATAACAACTGATTTTTGGCAAGGCATGCTCAGACCTCATCGAGGTTCTTGCTGGGCAGCAATAATTTAATGTGTCGATAGCATAATTATAAAAAATAATTTATAGCATTTTAAATTATTATTTGCTGACGTGAGCAAACCGTTTATTTACTGTCTTTATATGAGCGAAAATATATAAATATGGCAAGGTTGCATCTAGGGCGCGTTGTTCATAACGTAGCCGGCTGACGTTAGTCGGTCAGTAACACTTGCCTGAAATGGGGGTTAAATAATGATTTGAAAATATTTTTTTCTGCTTAAATATGCATTTATTTTTTTTTAATCACGCCATCGTATTATACTCATTTTTCTCTATCTGCTCTTAAAATTAATGACTTTATGACTGAATCACCCTGTATATGCATTTAAAAAACTCACAATTTCACCTTTCATTTAAACAATAAAGGATTTGCAATCAGTAGTAATTGTAATTTAATACTTATTTCAATGCTAGTTTTCAGAAAATCTATAATTATCACCAATGTTTTGAATTCACATTTTTAAGGGTTGTGAAAAAGATCTTTTAACTTTTAAGACATGCTTTAGTTTCAAAGATTTTTTTCAAAACGCATGTGATTTTAGAATTTCTTCAAAGATTGGAAATGATCATAAACGGAAATATGTATCGGAAATATGTTTCCTTCCACTTTTTGCATTTACAAATAAATTATTATCTCTTTCAGACTACGTTCAGCCCATTTGCTTGGTAAAACACGATTCTCATACTCCAACTAGATACCACATAAGTGGTTGGGGCAAAACCGAAAGTGGTATGTAAACTAAGTAAATTTTTTAAATATTTCTGTAATGATCAACCTGTTGCATTTTCAGGTACAAGCAGCAAAGTAAAAATGCACGTAGAAATTCCTCCATTCGACAAAATGACTTGCTCACAACTATTCTTTAGAACAAATATAATCCTGAAGAACACCCAGATTTGCGCGGGAGGCGAAGATTTATCAGACACCTGTTCCGGAGACTCGGGAGGACCGCTGATGACGTGCACTGATGATGGAATTTGGTACGCCTCGGGCATCGTGAGTTTTGGGATAGGTTGTGGGTTGAAAGGTTGGCCAGGAGTGTACACGAACATAGCGAAGTTCCTGCCTTGGATTAAATCTGAGATAGCGCAGGAACCAACGTGACGACACGGCGCGGCGTTTACTCTCCTATCGTTTCTCGCAAAGCCAGAGGGTTTCCACTGGTTGACAATTTCCGAACTGGTTCGATTGTTGTCGTTGTAGACTTCTTAAGGTTTCAAGAGACAATTTGTTTTTTCTTCAGAAGAAACTCTGACACTAAAGAGGGGGTATAGAATATATCCATAGACTTGGATAATATTGTATAGAAGATTCTTATAACAAATAATTGCGAACAGATGAGGCATTTGGGAACCGGTCCGTTTTGGATCGTTAGATTCAGAAAATATAATAATAATCCGAACAAGATATATGTCTTTCGAAACGTTATGAAGTCCAAAGTGATGTCGTATCAACTAGCCCGGAAATTGTTCGACTGTTGACAACTGCAAACCAAATTAAGGTTTTTTTACTAACTATGCAACATTATCTTTATAATAAAATTACTAATTCACACTCTGCTTGTTTTTTTTTTATAAAATTACCAGCAATAAAGGAGAATGTAATCTAGTGCATGTAAAGTAATTGCAGAAAGGCAAATTTCAGTTTCTGAAGATATTTGAACCAAGAAAATATATATCCATGTAAATTTTAGGGAAGTAGCAATAGCGTTGGGACAACTCTTTAATTATTTATTATTTTACTAACAAATATTTTACTGTCCAGGATATTTTTTACAAATGAAAGTTATAAATGGCGCATTAAACGAAATTTATTAATGATTGCGTCAAAAGAAACAATTCCAATATAAAAAAACTTTTATAAGGCTTATACAATTAAAGTTTTTATTGCATCAACATTTCGCTCATTTTTAACCATTGTGAACATCTAATTTGCAATTAATACAATAAGAATTCAACATAACGTATATGTCCTCGCTGAAGTAAATATAAACTAGTAACGACAATGACATAGTTTGGAATGACCTCTAGTCACCATTTCTCTTCATTTCTAAAGCATATGCCAAATCGCTAAGGTCGTGACCGGACCAGTTTTAATCTTACTGATATTTTGGTAATATTTAGTGCCCATTTAGAGTAGCTTTCATGAATTTTTTCAAATTTTTAATTCAGCGCCTCAAGAAGTTACGAACTTTGGGTAAAAAATTTTCAAATACCTGTAACTTGGCAAAAAGTGACTGACTTTTTTGTAAACTGATAGACACATCAATAACAATTAGGTAATGCGGTCATGTGTAGTAGATGAAAAACTTATTAGTGGTGGGCATTTGTGTAGAAATTACTACGCGTAAGTTGGTTTGTCATCTTTTCGTTTGTAACCAATAATTCTGTCAATCTCAATCGATTTCTAAAAACGGTACGTCACTATATTCGCAATGAAAAGGGCTTTAAAATGATGTGCCACAAGTGGGGTAGTTGCATTTGAAATTTTTAAGTTGGGGTTGCTAGGCATTAGGGGGATGAACATATCGAGTTGGCTTGACTGTCAAAAAAGCTCCCCCCAAGAACAAAAATCGACGGGTCCCGGCGAATTTTGAAATATTATTCGGTTCTCCAATTACAGGGGGGGTCAAATTTTCGTTGGGATACCCTGTGTGTATATCTTAAGCGAGCACAGATGTTGGAAATTAGTTTTCAGCATTAATCTTCCTTTCGCCTTTCCTAAATGTTTCAAATCTGTTGTTTGTTCTTTAATGTGTACTATCATTAGTTATACCTAAGTTCGGTGGAGCGAATCGTGAGAGATAATAGTTCAAAGATTATCAGCGGGCAATATATGTTAAAATTATTTATGGTTGCAAAATGAGGTGGTCAGGCAAGTGGTTCTATTTATGCTTAATTTTTACTTTTGGTGGACTGCTTTCTTTTAATGGAGGAGGATACGCGACTGTACATGGTAAGCCAGTTTTTTGAAGATAAATTTATAGTAAAATGTCAACATATATCAACAAATAAGGAAATTAAATAATTGTTTTTGTAAGACTTAATCACATACAACAGACAAATTGTGTATTCAATTTGTTTTCAGAATATAGTTCAATTAGCACCAAAGAAGCCCGCGCAGTATCTTTATGGAAAGTGGCTTTCGACCATTTTTTTTTTGAAATTTTGTTATGTGTATAGTTCTTAACGCCTGAATCAAACGTATCAATCGACACAACATCTGAACGTTCTTTGTTTTCGACCTATGGCCCCTGAAATTTTTTTTTGATAAAAAGTTTTGCTTATGTTGGAAAAACATTGGCAGTAATCAAATAGGTATGTACTAAAACATACAGGGCGTCCAAAAATTTCAAAATGTGAAATTTTCCCTAAGCAAAGTGCCTTTAATTTTGTTCTCGTTAAAAATTGTGTTAATCAAAGTTGTTCAAGAACTCAAGAAATGCTTAAATATGTACGTAAATATTGTACCTTTAACAACGGTAGCCTGTAAACCAAATAAAAGTAGCTTTCCTAATTAAAAGATGGATATACCTATAAAGAATAGAAATAAAAAATTAGAACTGGAAATAACAACAACAACGACGAAGCAAGTCCTATTCAACTTGTAAACCTCCAAGTAATACACATTTTTCTAATCTTTCTCTAAACTTGTACACATACGAGATCATTTCTTTGTTTATGGTGACAACCGCTTCCTGAATTTATTAAGTAAATCAATTATCGTCAAAATCGTTTGAATAGGTACACTTTTACGCTTTAGGTATCCCCATAAGAAATAATCTAATGGGGACAAGTCCGATCCACTTGATTGGGAAGCGAACGTCTAGACAGTTTCTCACTAGAAATGTAGAATGTGCATGGCATCCGCCTTGTTGAAATATTACTTTTCTTCTGAACTCAAAATTTTCGCAAGCTAGTTCTACCAAATAGTTATTTACACAATAAAGGAGGTAAATCATACTTAACTGCTGCGTGGCGTATAACATTTTATCTGCTCCCACAGTTCTGTTGTTTATGGTTCATGAAATAAAGATTAGGTTTTATTTTTTGACATTTTTTAATAAATTCATTTTAACATTATTCGAAATCTTGCAAAGTCGCCTTGGTTGTTTGGATTCTGGCGTTTCTAAGGCGTTTATAATAGTATATTACACAACAAGGTTTGAAAACGACTCTTTGCACACGAGCGAGACATATTGTCATGCGACAAGTCGAGCGAGTGTGCAAAGAGGTTTTCAAACGAGTTTTTTACTATACTCTTTATACGACTGCAAACAGAGGCCACAAAAATCAAAATTTAATTTAAATCGTTTTTATTACGAAAATTGCCAACGCTTTAACAAAATAAATTAAATACAACTTTTAATTTAACCCGTTTTTATTAAGAAAATTGCTAACGCATTAACAAAAGAAACTAATATTTAATATTTATGGTAACATTTGAACATTCCTTCAAGGTTACGCTGGGAAAAGCAGTATTATTGTGCACCTTGTTTTCGGTAATAGAGAATATTTTTGGTGTCGTGTTTTTAGTGCAGTTTTTCAGCGTGCGGTCGTTGTTTTCTTGTTGTATTCCAGTAGACGATCGTTGTTCTGGTTCTGTGGCAGCAGAAGACACTGAAGACTCTATCTTTTTCGAAACTTCCATTTTATTTCTCAAACAGTCATCAACGTAGCCTTCGGCAACTGTACTGGATTTCCACCCTCCATGGCGTTTGAGGGCAAGCAGATTTGAGCCAGAATTGACTAAAATTGTGGCCGATGAACGCCGAAAACAATGTCCCGTGTAACTTTCTGGATTCTCTAGCATCAAAAACTTGGCGATTTCCCTAGCCATGTTTCCAATTTTGTTGATGCCAACGTTTTGGCTTGAACATTTTCCGTTTTGATAGTTTAAAAAAAACCTGCCTGTCTTCAGATTAGGAGGACGAAGAGCACAGTACTTTTTTTAAGATAGTGTAAAGGTTTCCTGTAATTGTAAAACACCTTGGTACCTTTGTTTTTGTATTCTTCAGTTTAATCAGCATAGCACTGCCGAATTCTTTGGTGTCTTCTATATTGAGATAACATAATTCCTCCCTTCGACATGCCCCAGATGGTCCAACTGCCACCACCGCCTTGATAAGTAAATATTTGTCGTCTGATGCTTTCGTCAAAAACTGGCAAAAATCATCTTCTGTGAGGATTTGGGACTTCTTTGGGACGTAGTTTTCGGATTTTCGTTTGATTAGCGCTTGCAACTTTTTATAGCTTCCAAGATCTATGTTGTGATTGGCACTTAACGTTGACTTGAGCGTCGAAAAAATCGTCCACAACGTCGAAGATTTATATTTCTTAGATAATTCTTCAAAATACACCATTACTGCGTTTTCTTAGAAAGTTTGGACATTTTTGGCTAGTCGCCAGTCCATAAATCGGCTTAACTCAGCTTCATACCTGCTTCTTTTCTTTATATAAATTATAAATTGTCAGACGAATTACGTCACTCGTCATGTCATCGATATTCCTAAATTTTTGTTTTCGCTTCCTCTTTACGCAACGAATATGTGAGATCTATTTACAATTTCATTATCTGATTTTTCATTTTCTTCCTTTTTTAAACAATCGTGAATATTTAAAATTAGACACTGACATTGAACATGTAGATCTTTATTTTTAAATTCTAAATCTGTTTCATCAACAACCGGTTCTACTAATTCAGTATTTTCTGGCGGTATTTCCTTTCGTTCTGTTTCAAAAGGTCTTCAAAATGCCATGTTGTAATAATATTGGTAAACAAAATATCCCTCTTATTTCTCCCTTTCGCAATTGTAATATGAATTATTAATAGAAGGTGCCTATAATAGATTAAAATTACCTGAATCACACCAAATTCCACATTGCTAGGCATTTTGTCAACAACTGAAATTTATGGCCCAGTCGCCTAGTGCGGCTGTGTTTGTGCGCCGTTTGCCCGAACGCGCATTATTCAACTGGGCACATTTTTAACACCTCCACCGTTTAGTTCGACCAGACCTGTATATGGGTACGGCTAAATAAATTTGGGAACAAGTTTTTCAAATATTTCAATACCGAATTGCTGCGTAGCGACCGAACCTGGTACATACTGCCTAGCTCTTTGGTCTTCAATTGAGATCGGAAAGACTATTATAATTTATATACAAACATTGCGGATGGATTCCTCATCAAAAAATAAGCATAGCCGATAGAGTTCTGTCTTGAGGTGCCTCATTTTTCAGATGCAGGGTATTAAAGGCAATAAATCAAATAAAAACTATGAGGAATTTGAATAAGTTTTTTGTTTTTAATTTTTTAAATTTATATCACTGCAGAAAATTTACAAAATCTCTCTTGAAAGAAAAAAACATATTTCTCAACACTGTGACACATTAAAGGCCGAAGCTACATCTTTGAGATTACTTCCGCCAAATTTAAAGAAATTTTCGACAAAAAATACATATTCGTTATTCAAATCTTCGCACAAATATTTTACAAAATGTTTATCAAATTATTGTTAACGTGTTAGTCTGTGACTCAGAGGAATTCCTCTGAGGTCTGTGATATATTATTTCGTCGATCGCGAAAATAAGTTTTCGACGCAAAATTTTACGTTGCATTGTTCTAGAAAATTGTACATTTCAAAAATTGCCACTAACACTTAAATAAGTTGCACTCAAATAATAATATCATGAAACCTAAATGAGATATCAACAATCCAAGAACATGTGGTTATGCGCAACGCAATTCTGCCAACCACATATCACGAAATATCTCCATTACAAATACACCGGCCATTCATTTCACAGATCAGCAGCTACTTTCTTAGCAGAGCTTTAAAGGACTTTGAAGGATCCAAAAGTTACAAAGTAGTTGAAGAAAAAGCAGCAACAGAAAATCAAGATTGATACAAAAATTTTGAGCGACAACAATGCTGACGTTGCCTCTACTACTGTTTGTTTAACGGTTACATAAGCAAATAATAGCAGAATGTCTCACAAACAAAATGAGCCTCTGTTAATTTTATTAGTGGAAACTAATTTAACAATACAACTTTTAATTTTACAATAAACGTGTACTAATACATTGTTAATTCTCTAATGTCGTTTTCTTATGTAAATTATAATTATTTTACTAACAAAATTTAGTCACTAATGATTGAAATTTGATTTTGATCACTATAAACAACCTGTAAAACACCTACAAAACAACAACTGTTCTGCAAATTATTATAAAAAGCAATAATATAGCTATCTTTTTTTAGCAATGATTATAGCATGTGAAACGCCGAATAATGATACTGGAATTTGTCTCGAAATTCGAATGTGTCCTGTCCTCTTCAATCAACTGATGAACAAGGAATCCTGGCCATTTTTACGAGCTTCCCAATGTGGACAAGAAGGAGAAACCACACCAAAAGTATGCTGCGGAAAATATGGCAACTTCAGAAATGTCAACAAGAATATTGGTATGATAATATAGTGCTTTCATAAATCGAGTCCCACGTGACCGCCAGTGATTAACACAAAATTCCCTAAAGACAGAAAATGAGTCCAGTGGAGTACATATTAAATTCTTTACAAACATTGAACTTTAATTTGCAAAATATGTTTTTTTTTTCAACAGAAAATATTTTTTTACATTTTTACTTACAAAATAATCATACTCCTCAAGACATTTTGAATTTTTATCCCATTCTATGTTAAAAAAGTATTTTCTTAGTGAAAGCGAAAGTTCTCATTTTAAAAATATCTTTTGTAATCCACTTTGTCAGAAATAATGAAAATATTGTTAATAAAACAAAAATTTGTCATTGCTTTATTCATTTTTGCTTCAATATTTAAATCTAAATTATAGATACGTATATTAATTTACCTTACAATGTTAACATAAACAAAAAGATTTTTACTCAGATAGGTAACAAAAATTTATTATATCAACCTTTATAATAGATTCAAAATGACCATCTTCTTTTTCCAAACAAAAATGTACTCTACGTTTTATGCACTAAAAACGCGTTCAAGATGAATCGGAGGATGTTTATTTCACGTTCAATTGCTGCTACCAGCTATTCAAAAGCATTAAGAGGATGTAACCAATAGACTGGGCCAAAATCGACTATTTTATTTTTTGAAAGATATATCGAGAATATTATTCAGAATGACGAAAAAAAAATATCGTGAGAGTCTGAGCCCTTAATATTAGTTTTAAGAGGTCTATCATCGCTAGTTTTGATTTTTTATTCTTGATTTAATTTTTGCGTCAAAACTTTACCATCGAGGTAAAAAAAATTATCTACATATGTTTTGAAGGAAAATGAATGCCCTACAAAAAAGGTCTGATCGAAAATTTTCGGCAAACGAGCTGTTTCCATGTAATCAAGCCTTGAAAATTGATATGTTTAACTTTTTATAAGAATTTTATAAATAACGAACAAATTAATATCTGAAACAGAACAATACACATTTTCAAAGGAAATTTAATGCTCTACAAAAAAGGTCTCTTAACACTTTTGCATAAATTTACTCCTTCAAAAGTTATTCACGATTGAAGTTGAAGTAAAAATTAAATTTTTGTTTTTTCGTTTTGGACACAATTTTTTTTCAGTCAATGGAACAAATTGATATTATACATTATCGACAATTATTAATATATCAATATTAATAATTGTCCCTATCTATATAGTCACCAAATATATCCAAAATTCATAATATACTCAAATTTATTCTCGCTCAATAGCTTCTACAAGAACGTAGTTTTACTGTCTCAAAATAATTTCAAAAATAACAATTATTTAGTTTTACTATTGAAAATCATTTATTAACAATTTTGTATACATTTATATGAAAGAAAAATCAGATTATGGCTCATATAAATATTCAAGGTCATTTTCACTCACCAGTCGACGTATAAGTTGAGGAAAAGCGAAAGTAATAGAGGGGTAAGGGAGGAAAGTTGATAGACGCGAATTCGTATATATTAATGAATATAATATTATAAATAAATAATCTTCAGTAGTAAAACTACATGATTGTTATTTTTAAAATTATTTTGAAACAGAAAAACTACGTACTTGAGCGAGAATGGATGTGAATATATTATGAATTTTGGATATTTTTGGTGATTATATTGATAGAATAATAATTGTCGATAATGTATAATATCAATTTGTTCCATTGAGTGAAAAAAATTGGGTCCAAAATGAAAAAAACAAAAATTTAATTTTTACTTCAACTTCGATGCTGAATAACTTTTGATGGAGTAAATTTATGCAAAAATGTTAAGTAACCTTTTTTGTAGAGCATTAAATTTCCTTTGAAAATGTGTATTGTCCTTTTTCAGATATTAATTTGTTCGTTATTTACAAAATTCCAAAGTTAAAAAGTCAAATCGAATAAACATCGATTTTCAAGGCTTGATTACGTGGAAACGGCTCGTCTGCCGAAAAATTCAGACCTTTTTTGTGGGCATTCAATTTTATTCAAAAATATATGTCGATAATTTTTTTTACCTCGATGGTTTGACAGTTTTAACGCAAAAATTGAATCAGGAATAGAAAATCGAAACTAGCGATGATAGACCTCTTAAAACTAATATTAANTCAAATTTATTCTTGCTCAATAGCTATTTTTTCTACAAGAACGTTTCTCCCCAGAATGACCCCCCGGATACCCCCGCAGAGCCGCCCCCGAGCGCCCCCGGGTAATTCCAATGCCAGAATTGAATTCGGCATTCCCGAAAACCCCCGAGTAACGAGTTTTGAGCGATTTTCATGCACGCTGTCATTTCTCCCCCAATTCACCCACCGCGCACCCCCACAGAGCCACCCCCGTGCACCCCCGGGTAATTCTAATGCCAGAATCGAGTTCGGCAGCCCCAAAAACCCCCGAGTAACGATTTCCGAGCGATTTTTCCGAGTTTCCAGTCGTTCCTATAATGGTGCAAGTAATAGTGCAATTGGAAAATGCAATTTCCGGCCCAGAAAGCATTATTCAAAAAATGGCTTAACCAGACGATATAGACTTTTTTCTTGGGACCTTCCTGAACACAATGCAGAAAACCGCATCTCGATATCTGCTTCACCTAAAAATTTCCGCTATTCCGATCGATTTTGATCTAAATGCCCTGGACTAGTACTGTAGCTCCATCTTGTTGAAAATACCCATGCTGCAGTTTATCGCCATGTATTAATTCCCGGGCTTGTTGCATTATTTATTACTTCTCGGAAAAAAAATTGGGCCTCTTATATAATAATATGTCTTCTTGAAACTGCTACTGATACCCATCTTCTGAGGATGTAACGTCTTTTCAATAAAATTGTGCGGATTTTCTGGAGCCCAATTCCGCTTTATGTTAAAAAATTTACAATTTCAAACTACATTTATTAAGTTTATCGCGGTAGCTGTTTGAACAGATAACTGCGAAACAGGTTTCTTGGGACTTCACACCATTTGTTCTAGAGTATCTTCAACAACAAATGGTTCTGTTAAAGCAGTAGGTCTGCCTGTCGACTAGCCCTTGCGAATGCAATGTTTTCCCTCATATCTTTTGATAAGGCTTAATTTGTAGTTTTTAAACAAACCGTATACGATAGCAGCATTGTTCCATACAGGATTGCACAGAGTAACACCAAGTTCCATATGCGTTCCATATACCACTACGAAAAGCTATTTGTTCCGGTGTAATCGTCATTTTTACACAAATCTACAAGAAATAAGAAAGTAACAAATGAAACATAACCTTAAAACATTCGTTTAACTTACCTTAAAACGCCGAATTTTCGGAGTTCTGAAAAGAACATTTTTTTTTCAACTCAACAGACAAAGATTAAAGAGGCGGGCTTCATTAAAACCGTGGTTTTACTGAGTGTAGGTCTTACCTTTTTTTTTGTAGCGGAAGATGATGTTTTACCAAAACATTGCGGTCGTCAGAAAGACCTGCCAAGCCACGACAAAATAATAGGCGGTAGAAGAGCTTTTATAGGAGAATATCCTTGGATGGCTCTTCTGTTGCACAAAAATAAGTATGGTCAAGATGTTCTTGGATGCTCTGGTTTTTTGATACATACCAAATACGTCGTCACAGCAGCCCATTGTACACATGCCAACTCTAATAAGCAAAAAGGACCGATGTACGTATAAACATTCCAACTTAACATTTTTTTAAAAGCACAATACTATTGACTGGATACAGTTGCACAAAAATACAGAAAAACCAGTCACAATACAGTGGCGGCTCGTCGTATGAAGCAACTCAGGCCGGATCTCACTGTAAAATTTGGCTCTCACAACATATATTTTAATATTTACTATTCTACTATTTACCTAAATAAACAGTTAGGTAAACTAATTTCCAATTGCCTATTACATTTATCAAAAATCGAAATAACAGTATAAAATAATAATTGTTTGAATATTGAACATATCGCCGCTAGCTGTTTCCATCAACGCGGCATTGAATACTGTTACTAGTCCCCACCACAGTGCGGCTAGAAATTCTTTGCTTGTAGGCGCGTCACACATGCCTACAATATGCTACAGTTCCCCCTCCACGCGAGGTGGTTAAAATAACGTGATTTAGGAGGGAACTGAGGCCGGCTCAAAGCTGCTTATAGCTTTAGTGTTTCAGTTCGCGGTTAATGTACGCGTTGCATAGTACGCGGGTAGTGTCTAATGTCAGTGTGAGGAATAGTACAAAGTTTCATAGATAAGGACAAGGCAGGTATTAATTTAAAGTAAATAAAAAACAACTTCCTTACAACAAAACATAGTAAGACTAAATTTAACGTAATTTAATAGATACTTAAATGATCTAATACCTGCATAGGTAGCAAATAATGAACCTATCTCACAATATTGTCTTATCCTTTGAAATACTTTTTAAAGACGTAATGATGTAAATTACTGCTCTAAAGAAATTAAAATCACTAGTCAAAGAATTTCTGATTTAAGAAACGAAGAAAAATTTTAAAATATTTTGAATTATGCGAAAAATATTACTGGACAACCAAGTAAACGAGGCAAAAGTTGCGACGAATTAGAAATATTTCCCCTTAGTTAAGTACCTACTCGTTTTGGGAATTTACATAATTTAAATTTTCTTGCTTTAATAGATTCCTTAAAATTTCCCGAATATGCAAACAAATATCCTGAAAAATCGTTTGAATGTTTGTTACAAATATATCCAAATGTTTTTGAAATAGATAGATTGAAAATCGAACTTAATATTTTATACAGAGATGAACAATTTCGTAATTTAGAAGAAACGATAGAAATATTATACAAGGAATTTAAAATGTTATTTTTGGAAACATACAAATTGTTTTTTGCGAATTTAAATGACGGACAAATAAACCTGTTTTATAAACATATTCACTATGTTTTTAAAAGTGGAGGCAAATGAAAAGCCGGCGGCATTGTTTTATATGTAAATAGATAAGTTGGTTGGCTATCATATGAAAATTTGTTTTTATATTTTTTCATATATTTTAATATTCATAAACCAAGTTCCTAAAGTTTTGTTAATTATTAGGTAAATATATCCTACATAGTTTTTTTTCTGTTACTTAATTTTATTGTAAATGCAATTTTTAAAGTTCTGATATTATTATTAATAATATAATTTTTTAATTTACGGTTATAGTAGGGCTATTGGCGAAGATCTCCGTAATAAAAAATTACGTGGAAATGTATTCCTACACTGAAAAAACAATTACTTTCTATTAAAGCAATCGATTGTTTTGGATGCAATCAGTTTACATTTATTCTAGTTACATTGAGATAAACCAGTTACATTCAATACAAGTCATTTGATTTGTTTGAATTAAAAAAAGAAACAGTTTACAACAGGTTTGTCTATAATTAACAAATTAGATTTAATATAACCATTTATGATTTTAGAATATTTGTTAGGCGAATTAAAAGAATAAATTTTTAATACAAATTTATATTCGTTTTTATTTAATAAATATTATTTTATATTGGCCTATCTAACGTTACAATTAAACTTTAAAGGAAAATTATTCCAAATATATAATTTCTTAAATGTGAACCAGCTGGTTATAAAAGTTAAATTTTTATATAGTTTAAAACTATTATCAGTTCAATAGTAAAATATATTATTTAAAAATTATTCCAATCACGTGACCAAGTTGTGTTCTCCCCTGACA
>NW_019416343.1:96733-112319 GCF_000390285.2 Anoplophora glabripennis | reverse complement strand
GACCGAACCTGGTACATACTGCCCACTTCTTGGTTCTTCAATTGAGATCGGAAATACTATACCATATTGTTGCAAGTTGAACTGCTGCTTACAATAGAAGACATATCCGAGCTTCTTATTTAGCGCTTACTTCAATACAGTTATCAATTTTTTTCCCTTGACATGTTTATTGTATACCGCTTGGGTATCGCTCGCTTGCACGCAACTGAAATAAAGGAAAACGCCGTTATATAACGAACCGCGAGGTAATATCCGTACAACGCTGTGTACGCAGCGTAAAATGTGCAGCTCTGTGGGATTAAGCCTTTAGCTAGTTTTATCAGTGTGATAGGAAAACTGCATAGCAAACAATTGCCCAACGCGTAATCAGAGTATCACCGAGCATCTCATCCATCACATCGCACCACACACCTGTTACTTATTTAGACGGCCGCCGTTTAGATTTTGTTTTCTCTTCGCTGGTCCACGTGAAACGGCATTGGAAAGTGACTCTCGGTTTGCATGATCCGATCTCGCGGATACTTCGGCGTCAGTGTTGTGATACTCGCGTACCGTGGCAGTCCGTCGCGGAATACCGGCGTCTTTTTTTTTTTTGTTTAAATGATTCTGTGTTGTGGAATTAAGTGAGTTTTTTAACCCTGGTTAGATGTTTTAGCGTGGTATATATAGGTTACGTGATTTGATCAGCTGTGGAATAGGCATATTGGTTGAGATATTTAACAATTTTAAGGCGTAGTACTAGTGTTGCTTCTTTTTAATACACACGAAGAAATAAACAGCGATAAGTTTTTATTTCGTGACCGGTTTTGGTCGTAGTTTTGTTTTGATCGTCTGTACCTACTACTACTGTACTAATAATGAAATTATTCCTGTTATTGTTTCAACCCTTCTATAGTTTAAATCTAGTTTACACTAGATATTTTAATTTACAGACTAATATGTTTGTTTTTTGATAAAAATTGAAACATTTTGAAATTATAGTGTGTTATCATTTGGCATGAAATACTATCAATGCATTCTTTAAATTTATTAACCTAATAAAAATACCATTGAATTATTCGGAACAAATCTTGACGCTTTTCGGGGAAATGACGATATTTGACCTCTAATACATCATTTCCTTTGTGTGAAGTCTTGTATAAACTAGGTATACCCATACCATCTAGCTTATGTTAAATAGTAGGTCTAGGTAACGATGATATAATACCATCGACTGACTGTAAACAATAACATTTTATTTGTGTCCACATATTAATCAGAGTTATTTATAAGATTAAGTGACTAATGTTTGATTAAAAGGAGTTGTAGGAACATAATCGATATCGTATTATTCGACACTCTTCATCAATTATTCCGAAAATTTTTAGTAGGAGTCGAGTATAAATGATAGGAAAACGTTTTCAAAAATACCACATTTCTGTGAAACATTGTTATCGTTCAGACTAGCTCAAATTCGTTGTGGGTTATCAAAAATTAACTAATTTTCAGAAGGTCCCTCACAAGCAAAAAAATCCACAAAAATGTAAATTAAGTTACAGTTAACAGACTAAAAACCATCTATTGGAAGAAAACCTCTATATTTATCCAAATAAAAGTAATAAAATAGTGAAATTTGATTACTCTCTTGGTGTGGTCGCCCTGTATAAACAGCAATAATTTTCTAGTAAAATCAACCTACCTTAAAAACGAATGACATTCTCTGTATATAATTTACTTGACGCATGTATTGTTTCATTTCAAAAAGAGAAAATTTATAACTTTTTTGAACACTCGGCACATTAATAATTTTCTAGTAAAATTCGCCTACCTTAGGATTTTGATTGAAACAAATCTATGGTATTTATTTATATGTATACACCATTTTTCAACAAAGCCTATTAATAATTGTGAGGACTTTATAATATCAAAAAACATAATAAATTTACTTACAAAGAAAAAAGGAAATATCATTGGAAAATAGTATCTTATAGTCTTGTTATACTTTGAATCGGTTTTTACTGCATTTAAAAAGTTGGAATTTGATCACTTTTATGGTCGCTCTGTATTTGATATTAATTAACAAAGGACTGAGATTTTAGCATATTATTAGTCTCAATCAGCATTGATTAAAACACATTTTGTTTCAACTGTTAATTCAATAATAACAGGTTAAAAAAGCCAAGTATGTACTATCAAATAAGTTTTTTGTAAGGTATTTCCATATTTTGTTCTATTTTTAAATAACTTTTAGCATATACGGAAATACTTAAAAACAACCAAATATTGATTTAAATCTTTACTTAAAATACAAGTATTTTATGGATTATTAACGAGGATAATGAATAAAAAACCCAGTTAACTATAACTGTTTTTTAAAAAGAATACAATTTTTTTAACACCATGTATATTTCAGTAAATCTGCCATGGTATTATGTGTAATAAAATAATTAGCGCTTTACTGGTGTTTTTCCATATCATTTATTGACGCATGGTTTTTATCTGTTTGCAAAGGTTTTCTTGAA
Source organism: Anoplophora glabripennis (assembly GCF_000390285.2). Lineage (NCBI taxonomy): Eukaryota > Metazoa > Arthropoda > Insecta > Coleoptera > Cerambycidae > Anoplophora > Anoplophora glabripennis. The sequence goes on along the minus strand of NW_019416343.1, from coordinate 109,818 downwards.
TAAATAAATATAAAAATAAAAGGATTGTTATATTGTTATGGATTATAGAGTTCATGAATGTCTAAGAATCTAAGAATTAAAAAAACTGCAAATGGAATTACGTTAGAAATGTTTTGATTTATTCTAATTTGACTTCTATTCTGTTTTAATTCGTGAAATAATTTAGTGTTTTTTTTTATATTTTCATTTCACAAAATTTGTGTTTCCGATTTGAATAGGACGAGTGACATTCATGTCGAATATGAAAAGTCAAGCAAAGCTGTTCGTATTAGTACTTGAATGGGTGACCATCCAGGAAAAGCTCACGATGCTCGTCTACCTCTTAGTGAAATCGTTTGGTATAGTAACAGAAGTAGGACCACTAAAATAACCAAAAAAAAAAGGATTTGAGTGTTGAAAAAAAAATGTATTGAACCTTGAATATTTATTCTTTGGAATAGCGTCTAGTTTTTTAAATTCTGAGTGCATTTAATAGCAAGTTTGATATTAAATATGTAATACATATATTTGCAGTTAAATATTAATTAAATTTTGATTTTTATTAAAGCAGTGTGGTCAAATTAACAAATAGACTGAAAGAGTCGATAAAGTTAATTGTTTGGTGGATTGGTGGAAATTGGTGACGAAATACTACAGGCAACGCAGATACATCAGAGTTGTTTTGACTTTTGAGTTGAAGGTTATCTAATGTTTATAGTCCATTTTTTTAGATTCAGTATAAATACCTATGTAAGTATGTAATCATCTTATAATAATTTTTTTCACCTACTATTTGACAATCGATCGTTTTGTGCCGCAATTGATCATAGCAACAGATTTTATTTTTATGACGTGTACATTGGCAAACTGTTACAAGAAATAATATTTATAGGCGTCGTACTACTGTACAATATCGTATATAGCAGAAGAAAATAGAAAGTAAGAAACGCAAATCCGTCAGAATAGTTGTAATTGTAAACATAATAATAAATAAGTGCGAGTTGTAGACTGAAAATAATGCCTCTTAAATAGGTATGTCATTAACTTCCGTTCTTGTGCAAGAAAATAGTACGCCCATGAATTTGCAGTAACTCCACGAATGTCTCCCTTTCCGCACTCTTCGTTCGTTGATGGTATACTACTGTCCTACAAAGAAAAAGGTATTAAAAAAGTAACAAAATTGGAACCGAATTGGTACATGCATTACATACTTAATTAACGAAATAATAAAAAATACTATGTTGATTTTTTCAGAAAAAATATTATAAAGATATACAAGATGTTGATCGGAACACTTATCAAATTTTAGTGAGTTGTATTAAGTAGTGTTTTAATGGTTAATGGATGTACCATTAGTGGCGGTGGTCATAGCGATAGTGCCACTACGTGACCTACTACATTTTTTGTAGGCATAATTTTCCATTAAATAATATTAGGATTTTTTATCGAAAAATCTAGCAAGGGAACTTAATTCACCACCACTTAAAACCTCGCCTCAAGTTTTATTTACTTGTACTCCTTCGTATTTTTATATGAAAGCGTAGACTATTCGTTTATTTACAATATTGTATACATTTATATGAAAGAAAATTGCGGTTATTAAGGAGAAGGAGGAGTATTTTCACTAGTCATAGCACTTAATAAGTTGAGGAAAAGCGAAACAAATAGAGGGGTAAGGGAGGAAAGTTGATAGACGCGAATTCGTATATATTAGTGAATATAATATTATAAATAAATAATCTTCAGTAGTAAAACTACATGATTGTTATTTTTAAAATTATTTTGAAACAGAAAAACTACGTACTTGAGCGAGAATGGATGTGAATATATTATGAATTTTGGATATTTTTGGTGATTATATTGATAGAATAATAATTGTCGATAATGTATAATATCAATTTGTTCCATTGAGTGAAAAAAATTGGGTCCAAAATGAAAAAAACAAAAATTTAATTTTTACTTCAACTTCGATGCTGAATAACTTTTGATGGAGTAAATTTATGCAAAAATGTTAAGTAACCTTTTTTGTAGAGCATTAAATTTCCTTTGAAAATGTGTATTGTCCTTTTTCAGATATTAATTTGTTCGTTATTTACAAAATTCCAAAGTTAAAAAGTCAAATCGAATAAACATCGATTTTCAAGGCTTGATTACGTGGAAACGGCTCGTCTGCCGAAAAATTCAGACCTTTTTTGTGGGCATTCAATTTTATTCAAAAATATATGTCGATAATTTTTTTTACCTCGATGGTTTGACAGTTTTAACGCAAAAATTGAATCAGGAATAGAAAATCGAAACTAGCGATGATAGACCTCTTAAAACTAATATTAACGACTCAAACTCTCACGATATTTTTTTCGTCATTCTGAATGATATTCTCAATATATCTTTCAAAAAAAAAATAGGCAATTTTTTTGGCCCAGTATAGCAACCAATCTGTCACCATAAAATTCCTGAAGATAGTTTCTGCTGCAGTATGTACTGTAGCTCCATCTTGTTGAAAATACCCATGCTGCAGTTTATAGCAATGTATTAATTCCCGGGCTTGTTGCATTAGTCTTTTCAATAAAATTGTGCGGATTTTCTGAAGCCCAATTCCGCTTTATGTTAAAAAATTTACAATTTCAAACTACATATATTAAGTTTATCGCGGTAGCTATTTGAACAGATAACTGCGAAACAGGTTTCTTGGGACTTCACACCATTTGTTCTAGAGTATCTTCAACAACAAATGGTTCTGTTAAAGCAGTAGGTCTGCCTGTCGACTTGCCCTTGCGAATGCAATGTTTTTCCTCATATCTTTTGATAAGGCTTAATTTGTAGTTTTTAAACAAACCGTATACGATAGCAGCATTGTTCCATACAGGATTGCACAGAGTAACACCAAGTTCCATATGCATTCCATATACCACTACGAAAAGCTATTTGTTCCGGTGTAATCGTCATTTTTACACAAATCTACAAGAAATAAGAAAGTAACAAATGAAACATAACCTTAAAACATTCGTTTAACTTACCTTAAAACGTCGAATTTTCGGAGTTCTGAAAAGAACATTTTTTTTTTTCAACTCAACAGACAGATAAAGAGGCGGGCTTCATTAAAACCGTGGTTTTACTGAGTGTAGGTCTTACCTTTTTTTTTGTAGCGGAAGATGATGTTTTACCGAAACATTGCGGTCGTCAGGAAGACCTGCTTCTCCACGACAGAATAATAGGCGGTAGAAGAGCTTCTATAGGAGAATATCCTTGGATGGCTCTTCTGTTGTACAGAAATAAGTATGGTCAAAATGTTCTTGGATGCTCTGGTTTTTTGATACATACCAAATACGTCGTCACAGCAGCCCATTGTACACATGCCAATGTTATTAAGCAAAAAGGACCGATGTAGGTATAAACATTCCAACTTAATTTTTTTTAAAAGCACAATACTATTGACTGGAGACAGCTGCACAAAAATACAGAAAAACCAGTCACAATACAGTGGCGGCTCGTCGTATGAAGCAACTCAGGCCGGACCTCACTGTAAAATTTGGCTCTCACAACATATATTTTAATATTTACTATTCTACTATTTACCTAAATAAACAGTTAGGTAAACTAATTTCCAATTGCCTATTACATTTATCAAAAATCGAAATAACAGTATAAAATAATAATTGTTTGAATATTGAACATATCGCCGCTAGCTGTTTCCATCAACGCGGCATTGAATACTGTTACTAGTCCCCACCACAGTGCGGCTAGAAATTCTTTGCTTGTAGGCGCGTCACACATGCCTACAATATGCTACAGTTCCCCCTCCACGCGAGGTGGTTAAAATAACGTGATTTAGGAGGGAACTGAGGCCGGCTCAAAGCTGCTTATAGCTTTAGTGTTTCAGTTCGCGGTTAATGTACGCGTTGCATAGTACGCGGGTAGTGTCTAATGTCAGTGTGAGGGATTGTACAAAGGCTTTAAGGATAAGGACAAGGCAGGTATTAATTTAAAGTAAATAAAAAACAACTTCCTTACAACAAAACATAGTAAGACTAAATTTAACGTAATTTAATAGATACTTAAATTATCTAATACCTACATAGGTAGCAAATAATTGTCCACAATATTGTCTTATCCTTTGAAATACTTTTTAAAGACGTAATGATGTAAATTACTGCTCTAAAGAAATTAAAATCACTAGTCAAAGAATTTCTGATTTAAGAAACGAAGAAAAATTTTAAAATATTTTGAATTATGCGAAAAATATTACTGGACAACCAAGTAAACGAGGCAAAAGTTGCGACGAATTAGAAATATTTCCCCTTAGTTAAGTACCTACTCGTTTTGGGAATTTACATAATTTAAATTTTCTTGCTTTAATAGATTCCTTCAAATTTCCCGAATATGCAAACAAATATCCTGAAAAATCGTTTGAATGTTTGTTACAAATATATCCAAATGTTTTTGAAATAGATAGATTGAAAATCGAACTTAATATTTTATACAGAGATGAACAATTTCGTAATTTAGAAGAAACGATAGAAATATTATACAAGGAATTTAAAATGTTATTTTTGGAAACATACAAATTGTTTTTTGCGAATTTAAATGACGGACAAATAAACCTGTTTTATAAACATATTCACTATGTTTTTAAAAGTGGAGGCAAATGAAAAGCCGGCGGCATTGTTTTATATGTAAATAGATAAGTTGGTTGGCTATCATATGAAAATTTGTTTTTATATTTTTTCATATATTTTAATATTCATAAACCAAGTTCCTAAAGTTTTGTTAATTATTAGGTAAATATATCCTACATAGTTTTTTTTCTGTTACTTAATTTTATTGTAAATGCAATTTTTAAAGTTCTGATATTATTATTAATAATATAATTTTTTAATTTACGGTTATAGTAGGGCTNTTTCTGTTACTTAATTTTATTGTAAATGCAATTTTTAAAGTTCTGATATTATTATTAATAATATAATAATATAATTTTTTAATTTACAGTTACAGTAGGGCTATTGGCGAAAATCTCCACAATAAAAAATGACGTGGAAATTTATTCCTATTTATTATTTGAGAGCGGATTAATAAAATATCCAAATAGTCGCGTATTTTTTTTATAAAATCTGAATTAAAATCCTGCTCGTGAAAATCAGTTTTTCTATAATATTGGAAATGCAACTAAAAATTTCCAGATGCATTTAGTTGTTTGACCTTGAAAATTAAAAAAAAAAATCTCTGTCGCCCACCTACTAAAAAAGTCACGGGCCTCACCTATTCACAATGTCACGAGCCGCCACTGTCACAATATATACATGATATCCCCGTTTTGTTACGTAATATTTTCTAAAGAATTTTGCATAGCACAATCATTTTACATAAACATGGTTTTTCCTGAAGTTTGTTGCTGTTTACGATTAGATAAATGTAAATATTTCATGTTTCGTATCATTAGAAATTTCTTAAGATTTTTTGTGAACTGCTTCGAAAACTAATTATTAATGTGCTAATGTTAAATGTACGGATTGTTACGATTACAAAGGAGATTTACAACTTGTAAACGACGAATATAAATGACAAGGAAACGACTTGTATAGATTTTGCATAGCAGTAATTTTTTTCATGAAAAAGGGGTTTACAACACAGTTCCACGCCACTGGTTACCTATAATACAACTACAATTAAACCAGTTGAGAGTACTTTAATCATGTATACGCGGGTACCGATTTTATATAAATTCCGTTACGGTTTCCAGAGATACATACAAGCTCTTAATTTAATTAAATAAGCCTTTAAATCGAAATGTTGGTCACCTTGCCTGAATTTTTGATATGAGTTAGTTTGAGGTATGTTATAACAATAAGTGACAGTAATTTTTTGTTCAACCCCCGACCAAAGGTGAAAGAAGATAAAACAGAGGGGTTTTTCAATATAACTCAAAAGGGGCAAGAGCTAGAAGAAAAAGTACAAAAGTTGTAAAGCATACAATTCTACATAAAAATGAAACAACGGAGCTAGGGAGGCTAGAAGTTAAGGGAAGATTTCAGAAATTTAAAAAATCATAAGCAGAAAAATGAATTAATTTTGTAATTTTTTTTTTCGATCTACTCTAAAAAATTTAACCTTTCTTTTCAGAGAAATAGATATATTTTTTAATTTTTAATGAGAAAATTATAACAATTTCAAATTTGTTGTTCACCCCCGCTAAACAGAGGTTTTAACGAAAACGTCGAAACAGGTCAATTTAATTTTGTCAATTTGTTTACATAAAACATATTTTTAATTCTTTTTGAGTAAATACGATTTTTTTATAAATAAAAAATATAGTTTTTCTGAAATAAAAAATAAGGGTAGCAACCCCCAAACACGGAATCACTTGCGAAATATTTGTTTTTTGTTATAAGTAATTTTCATTCTGTTTCATTTCAAAATATTGATTAGAACCCCAGAAATTTTGAAAAAAATTGTTTTGGAGGGCGAACTTTGAGGGTGTATTTCACCCCGTAAATATGTTTTTTCCGCCAAAAAAAAAAAAATACGTGTCTCTTTACATTTTTTAGAGTAGATTGAAAAAAAATCAATATACCATTTTTATGCTTTACAACTTTTATAAGAAACTTTTTTTTCTAGCCCTTGCCCCTCTTGAGTTACCTTGAAAAACTCCTTTGTTTTATCTTTTTTCACCCTTGGCCGGAGGTTGAACAAAAAATTACTGTCACTTATTGTTATAACATACCTCAAACTAACTCTTATCAAAAATTCAGGCAAGTTAACCAAAATTTCGATTTAAAGGCTTATTTAATTGAACTATCTATGACAAAGTTTGTCATAGAGATTGTAGAACCCCCGGTATAACCGAAAACGTTTATTTTTTTCTAAATTTGAATGGAATATATCTTTGTAAAGTTTTCTAAAACAACAAGTTGTAGAACAAATTGTATTTATTTTACAATAACAAATAAATCAATCTTACAGTTGCTGTAATTAATCACCTTCTGTAGGTACGCACTTGTCTTAAATAATGTATTCCTTTGAATATTTTATGGCTTAGATTTTAAAATTTACCATAGTATCTAATTATAATTGTTTTGATTAATCGTATATCGGTTTTCAGAGTTTCGGTTTTGCTAGGAGAACACGATATTAAAACGAGAACAGATTGTTCAGGAACAGTCTGCGTCAAAAACATTCAAAATATTAGGATCGACAAAATGAGCACACATCCTGAATATAATCCAACTGATATATCGCAATATAATGATATAGCCATTATACAATTAAAGGAAAACGCCCTTTTGACAGGTAGGTTTGGTGTAAGTGTTCACAAGAATCACAGGACAACGGCATATTTAAATTTTTCAGTCTGGGACATCAGATTAGTCGTAAATAATAATTAATGCTTTTGAAAAAAAAAAATACTTAAAAGTTATAAAAATATTATTTTCTCTATAGTTTTTCACAGTTATGGTAATAATATGCCGTATTTGATTCTGATTATATGTCGCTGAAATATTTTTTTCAGACTATGTCCAACCCATTTGTCTGGTAGATGACGACAATGAAACTCCTGTTAGTTATTTCTTAAGTGGATGGGGTAGAACTGAAAACAGTACGTAAAATTTAAATTGGTTTCATATTTTATCTAAGATCTTGCCAAAAGTAACAGTTCTGTTCCAAAAAATGAAATAATTGACCGAAGGGTAAGAAACAATGTTAATAGGGTAAATCTAGGAGAGATGACGCACATTTTTTAAAATAATTATAAAACATATGTGTAATTGAAAATAAAAAGCAAAACTACAGATTGCGTCAAAAGAGCTTACTAAGTTATAATATATGACTTGAAATATGACGAAATGTCGGAGATTTTGGTAAAAACTAAAATTTTTTTTTCTTATGACTGCGTCATCTCACCTTAGGTATCGAGGAGAGATAACGCAGTATGTTAAATGATCGCACATTTTTATTTTTTTCATAAATTTGTATTAAAACTTCATATAATTTACTTTTGGTTTATTTATTTATTAATAATCATTATTGTAGTTAGACAAATAAGCATATACTCTGAACGAAAACGTAATTGTTTTCGTATTGTTCTTTATTTCTTCTTAAAGAAAAATCTAACCATGGATACATAGCCTGCCTTGCGAGATTTTCTGTTGTATGGTAATTCTAGTTTTTCTGCTAACTCAAAAGCCATAAAGCGCATAAAGGATCTCGTAAGTACAAATCCATGTGTTTTCAACTTTTACTTTACTAATTTATCCTATTGTGGGCTCCTAGTGTACTTGAAGGTCCAAACGGTTTAGTTTGAGGTCTTCACATTTCCTTCGGCGTCGCAAAGTGCTACCGAATTCGCGACCTGTCTCAGGAATACCCATCTCATCTCTATCGATAGCCCTTATTGCTCTAGACAACTGTTCTATTGTCCCCTCTCCTCTTTTAACGTTTCCATTTCTTTTCAATTTCGTCGGTATGCTATAAACGATAAATTAATAACATTTCTGACAAAATAAAATTTTAAACGATGTGTCTATTATTGCGCCAACTCTTCTTATGCATACGTGCGTCAACTCACCTTACAGTATAAGGTGAGTTGACGCAACAATTTTTAACTAAATTCACTAGAGGAAATGTGTGAAATTGAGGTTAGAACTACTTAACTACTCATTATCTACAACAGAATCCTTGAAAATTTAATAAAACTATAACTTAACTTACCTGTATATTTTCTGACTCTAAACGATGTAAAAATATTTAGTGTAACCTCAATAAATTTAACAAAATACCGTCACTAACACTACGTATTTGATACGTATATATATGTGACGACATAATAAGAATTACCGGTGTTGCCAAATATACGCTATGAACAATGATTGTGCCAGAACGAGCAGTGCGTCATCTCACCTGATGCGTCATCTCTCCTAGATTTACCTTACAGCTAGACTGTTACAGTATTTCGAACAAAATCCACGAAATTATATACGGCGAACTATCCGGGAACTGAATTTGGATAAATCAGCCGTTCAACGAATTTTAAAGACCAATAGGTATCATGATTACAAAATTCACAATTTGGAGTATTTGCCTGGGCGTCACATTGAAAACAGACTTAATTTTATAGCTCAAATTGTAGTAAATATAGAAACTGTTGATCAGAATCTTTTTCGGCACGTTCTTTGGACGGACGAAAGTCGGTTGGTCAGTAATGGTTTGCCAAACAGGCGCACCGAACACTACTGGTCCATTGAAAATCCCCACATTGTAAATCCAGTCCAAAACCGAAGCCATTTTGGAGTAAATGTATAGTGCGGCAACATCGGTAGGCTTTTAATCGTTCCTTATTTTTATGAACATACATTGAACAACGTGATTTACCTAAATTTCCTACAAGAAGGACTTCCTGCACTTCTGGAGAATGTGCTTTTGCAGCTAAGGAGAAACCTATGGTTTCAACACGATGGGGCTCCACCCCACAAGGCCAGGATTGTGGAGCAATATTCGGATAACACTTTCCCAGAAAAATGGATTAGGCTTGATGGACCTATTCAGTGGCCCGGAAAGTCACCAAATCTAACACCTCTCGATTTTTTTATGGGGGTTTAAAAAAATAGGGTTTACAAAACAGCTTCGAGAGATATTAGTCATTTGAAAGAAAAAATCACAAACGATTGTAATGAGTTGAACGGCGAAATTTAATAAACGCAGCTCACAAAGAATTCAGGTGAAGACTGGATATGTGTCTTGAAACGAGATGAGGTCATATAGAGAATAGATTGTAATATGTATGTAGTATGAAAGCGTTTGCCTCATTTTTTAAGTTTAGTCATTTTATCATCACCTTTTATTTTAACTGTATTAAAGAATTATCGAGTTCAATCCTTTTATTTATTCTTAATGACATTTATGCACTTTAACCAATGAACATTCAATTGTTTTCCAGCGACTCACCATGGTACGAAATGCCTAAAAGCTGGCCAAAAATGAGAAAAAAAAGTTCCTATTTGGAATTTTTTAAGTATCAGGTTGGCAATAGGGATAGTTGGGCTATTCAAATTGACCGGTGGAAACAGTTTGCCGTTTATACTGGAGTATAAATTATTCATAATAAATTATTCATTTTCCACTTATTTTCATTATTGTTTATGACAAATAATGCTTACATTTATTACGAAAGCCATTCAAAAGTGAACTTAAAAGTTATATATAAGGCACTATAAGACTAAATTACTTATTGACCCGTAATCTATGATCCATTTACTGTAATATTATGAAAAAAACATCTGCGCTTAGCTGCGCTTTCAATTTTACAATATGAATAAAGCATAAGTTTCAATAAATCGTAATTCAATTACATATTTCGTTAATGTCGAACAAAAAGTGAAAAGAGTAAACTTATTATAAAATAAGTAAAAATAATGTTTGGAAAAATACATATAAGTAGAATAGTAAAGGGCAATAAGTAAATAAAGAGAAAGAAAACCCGAGTATGACATAGAAATGGATAGTCGATGCGATTTTGTCAATTCACAGCCCCACAGAAAAAAAATATTTGAAAGACAAGACCCTGATATCTATATGTTTTTGGGGTCGCTGAATCCGAAACCGGTGTCTGTTTGATCCGATCGGGTCTGCGTTAAGGTCAATTCAAGGTTAAATGTAGAGAATCATTTACCAACAAAGTAAACCTCCACATCTATACCTACGCTTTTCGGGACGGTTTATCCGAATCCGGTGTCCGTTTGATCCGATCAAGTCTGCGTTAAGGTCAATTCAAGGTCAAATGTAGAGAATCAATTGTCAACAAAATAAACCAATGTATCTATACGTTTTTGAGGTCGCTTAATCCGAATCTGAGGTCCATTTGACCTGATCAGATCTGCTAAGTTCCAAACTCAAAACACTCAAGTATTCATTTATGCGTATTAAAATTTGAGTAACAAATAATATTTAAAAAAGAAAGCTTTAACTCTGAGCCCCTGACTTTCAACGATATTCAACAGTATAACATGATCAAATGGCGAATTTTTAAGAATTGTAATTTGTCCGCTTTACAGTAAATTGAATTTTCGCATAATCAGTGCGGTCAAAAACCCCAATATCCAATCCCATTCAAAAATAAAAAAAAAACAATATCCTTCCGTTAGTTTATTCCATTTTTGTCAAATTTCGTCCGCCATATTGGATCCGAAATTTAAAATTTTTCAATTTCAATATGAAATTTGCAATCAGTGTTGTCAAAAAAATCAGTGTTGTCCGAAACACCTATTTTTGTCAGTTTATTCGACTTTTTTTAAAACCTCATCCCATTTAACACCACGTGACCCAAATTTTATTTAAATTTTTTGTATTCTCACAGTAGGCTCATACACTATTAACTGTCAATAAGAATTCTCATTAGTACCCATGATGACAGGCTGTTAGTGATTACTCAAAATTTTTAATAAGTGTATTAGTTCTAGCTGTACAAATTGAAAATAATTCTAACGCTACTTAATCTACAAAAAAAAAAAAATCCTAATTGAAGACTTGCATAGAAATCCTTGATTTGCAAAGATACTGCTCTTCATTCTAATCGCAGGGATAATCCCTTAAGTCGAAAATTTGTACAGGAGAGGAGCGGCATATTAATATTTAGTATGACCTATTCACTGCTTAATAACTAGTCCAGTCGACAGAGGTCAAAAAGTTACTGTTGGTGACATTTCCTTGATAACTCGGAAATAACTACACAGGAATACTTTAAATGATGAGTACAATAACATGCTAATTTGCTGACAAAGTATTTTATCAGGAAAAAAGTTATTAACAATTTAATAGTGAACAAAAATTTTTTTAGTAGTTTTAAATAACTCAGCGGGATGACTTTGTACGAAAAAATGCTTAGGACATGATTTTGTTGGTAATAAAAATAGCTACAAAATGGCGGTGATCCGATTACGAAATTCGTAATAACAAAGCCGTGAGATTGAAACAACGGTATAAAACGTAAAATTTTTAAAGTTGTTATAAAAATGTCAATTATAAACAAAAAGTGATCAAACTTTAGAAAACTATAGTTCAATATACATACAATAATGACGCTAAAGCCGAAAATCAGGAGAGCAAAACTTTTTGTTCTATAAGGTTTTATACACCCATCGGCATCTGAAACGCGAAACTTTGCCAAATTTGTTTGAAGTTTTTCCGACACTTGAAATTTGGTATACACATAATGTAAATATGCTGAAACCAAAAGCAACTTGCAAAATTCAATTATCTTCATTTTTGCAGCTTTGGTAAGGTTTTATACGTCACCCTAGTTTTATACGTCATGGTTTTTTTTTAATTTTTGGAAAAATATATATGTATATTTATAAAATATTACATCACGGTAGATTAACCAGCACAATTACCTACAATTAAAAAATAATAATTTTCATCGTTTAGATCCTAAGCTAGTTAACATTTTGCGCCTGTTAGCCGTACTCGTACATTATTCAACATAACGTAAAACAAAATCGTACGTGTGGGGTAAACCTTTATCTTTTCATTATCGAGCGCGAGTTCCGCTCTTCGGCGCTTGTATACTATTAAAAACATGCAACAGTAAATTTAAACAATTGTTTACTTAAAGTTAAAGGCTTACCCCCACACGTACGTTTTTGTTTTATGTTGATATGTTGAATAATGTACGAGTATGGCTAACAGGCGCAAAATGTTAAGTAGTTTAGGATCTAAACGATGAAAATAGTTTTGTTTTTAAATTGTAGGTAATTGTGCTGGCTAATCCACCGTAATGGAATATTTTATAAATATACATAAATATACGTCCAAAAATTAAAAAAACGGTGACGTATAAAACTAGGGTGACGTATAAAACCTTACTAAAACTGCAAAAATGAAAATACTTGAATTTTGCAAATTACTTTGGTGCATATTTACACTATGTGTGTACCAAATTTCAAGTGTCAGCAAAGCTTCGAACAAATTTGGCAAAGTTTCGATTTTCAGATGCCGATGAATATATAACACCTTATAGAACAAAAAGTTTTGCTCTCCTGATTTTCGGCTTTAGCGTCATTATTGTATATATATTGAACTATAGTTTTCGAAAGTTTTATCACTTTTTGTTTATAATT
>NW_019416343.1:94017-95974 GCF_000390285.2 Anoplophora glabripennis | reverse complement strand
ATCGAAATTTTCACACCGTTGTTTAGATAATTATCACTGTCATCAATTTCGAACGAAAAAAATATGCGTTGTCATTTAAAAAAAAAATTATGTCATCGCTGCCGTAAGTAGATTATCGAAAAAAAAAATTTTTCCACATAACAAGGTGCCCTGGATCAAATAAAAATCGACGGGTCTCACCGTTTTTCGAAAAAAAATTGTTTAATGCAAATATGAATTTTATGCAGAACTTTTTTACCACGCTGTATATATTGAACTATAGTTTTCGAAAGTTTGATCACTTTTTGTTTATAATTGACATTTTTACAGCAACTTCAAAAAATTTGCGTTTTAAACCGTTTTTTCAATCTCACGGCTTTGTTATTACAAATTTCGTAATCGGACCACCGCCATTTTGCAGCTATTTTTATTACGAACAACATCATGTCCTAAACATTTTTTCGTACAAAGTCATCTCGCTGAGTTATTTAAAGAAAACTATTAAAAAAAGAAATTTTACTATTAAATTGTTAATAACTTTTTTCCCGATAAAATACTTTGTCAGCAAATTAGCCTGTTTATTGTACTCATCATTTAAAGTAGGCCTGTGTAGTTATTTCCGGGTTATCAAGGTTTGACACAGGGCGAACCTCTACCAACTGGACTAAACGCTGATGTTTCCAATTCCAGACTCGTACAGCAAAGTGAAATTGTTCGTCCAAATATCGGCGTTCAATAAAACGAAATGTGTAGAAAAATATTCTTCAAGCAATATCAAACTCAAGGACACTCAGATATGTGCCGGGGGTGAAGATCAAAAAGATAGCTGCAGTGGAGACTCCGGAGGCCCGTTGATGATATCCAGTGATGACCAAACCTGGTATGCTGCGGGGATTGTGAGTTTTGGGATGGGGTGCGGGATGAAGGGATGGCCTGGAGTGTACACGAACATAGCCAAGTTCCTGCCCTGGCTTAAGTCTGAAATGGCACAATAGAACCAAAACTGTAGAAAGCAACAGCACCATAGACTCGGTACGCAGAAAATTTGTTGCTTTGCACACGATACTCAAGACGAAAAAATATAGTTTAATTAATTAAATTAATGTAAGTACTACCGGGTGTCTTGAAATTAATGCAACAAAATTTGGTCACAGATTGACCGCAAAATCCGCCCGTTTTTGCGTAGTGTGTAGCAAGAACGGGGAAGGTTCTACAGAGGTCTCCGTGGGCTTAAATTGATCGTCATGAAACATCTAGGTGAGCATAATTCGATTTTTCCAATATTTGCCCGACTTACCCCTACTTAAGGGGTGGAAACCACCCCNCAGAGGTCTCCGTGGGCTTAAATTGATCGTCATGAAAAATCTAGGTGAGCATAATTCGATTTTTCCAATATTTGCCCGACTTACCCTTACTTAAGGGGTGGAAACCACCCCTAAAACAAGAAAAATGAGAAAATAGTCGATAAATTCTTGGTAAAATTGGGGGGATTTCACATGGCAAGGGTAGTAAAATCAAGAATGTCCTAAAAATGCTCATGATAAACCCACCCCGCGCGTGGGGGTAAAACAAAAGGTCGAATTATGGGGCCCGTCTTTCGTATCATTTGTCGGGTAGTGGGGAAAACAAAGTACTTCATGAAGTGGATATCATTCCCCGTCTGCTATCGACAATAGGGGTGGTTTTACCCCCACGCGGGGGATGTTTTTCACCTTGAGCATATTTGGAAGAACATCCCTGATCTCTTCCTTGCCATTCAAATTCCCGCCAATTTTTACCAAGAATTGATCGACCATTTTCTCACGTTTCTTGTTTTAGGGGTGGTTTCCACCCCTTAAGTAGGGGTAAGTCGGACAAATATTGGAAAAATCGAATTATGCTCACCTAGATTTTTCATGACGATCAATTTAAGCCCACGGAGACCTCTGGACGACCTTCCCCGTTCTTGCTACACACTACGCAAAAACGGGCGAAAAAA
>NW_019416343.1:56742-93389 GCF_000390285.2 Anoplophora glabripennis | reverse complement strand
TTGAGCCAAGTATAAAGGTCCTATACCCAATTTAAATACCCCAAAAAAAATCCCTAAAAAGTATTGTTTTTTAACCCCATTTTTGCGATTTTTTCGATTTTTACCATAATAATCATGATCCATTCGATTTGTAACTAGTCATGTTTTGTAAAAAATTTAATTATAAACATTTTTTGCCTCTTCCATTTTCGCCTAAAATCAACTCTTGAAAAGATACATAATTAAATAGGAAAAAAATATGACATTTTTCAATTTTTTTTTAACATATTGTGCCGCCAAAAGTTAAGCCCACGTTTTTTTATGCGCATAGAAAAATTTTCATTTCTAGTGATATTTGATAGCTAAAAAGCCAAAAATCTCCGTGGATATACGATTCACCCAAATATGGCTTTTTGAAACAGATACCGTCTGAACTATTGCTCACTAGAAAGCCATTGAATTTGGTAACTTTTTTGTCTCTTGATATTTTTTTGGTAAAACGCATGTTTTCGAAAAAAATTGGCGAATCACGATATGCACTCGATCACATGTTGCCATTTTTCTCGAAAACATTGCGTTTTACGAAAAAAGTGTCAGGGGTCAAATAAGTTTCTAAATTCAATGGCTTTCTAGCGGACTAATGATTTATAAGAAATTCAAATTTGCGGCCAAATTTTTTGTCTCCAAAGACCACGAAAAAGTGACTTAGGGGGTACCCCGCCAAAAAGCATGGCACTATCAGATTCTATATGTCATAAAACCCCTGTGTACCAAATTTACGTACAACAGGGTTCTGAGATATAAAAAAAGACTATCCTTAGGGGTGGATTTCGAGGGGCGGCAAATCCGAAAGAGGGGGTCACTTGGCAAAAATAAAAAATTGGGGTCCCCTAAATTTGTCTTAAGAATCTGTGATCAAATTTTGTTGCATTAATTTCGGGACACCCTGTATAATAGCAATACCTACGTTACTATTTGTCCCCTCATTAGTAGAGCGCAAAATTTTAATCGTATAGAAGAGCGAGTAATATTTTTCGAAAATAGTTGAAATAAATTTATGTAAGCTCATTCTCACTTAGTTGTGTTAGGTATAAGATTTATTAAAAAATTAATAATAATCAATAATATACGGGGTGATTCACAGATGGTGATCAAAAATGAAACCTCGTATTTTTTGGTGAATTTTAAGGGGAATCTTTTCTATAAAGCTTTTATCTAGTACGCTTCGTTAAAAAGATAAAGGGTGTGAAACTTCAAAAAATATTTTTAATTTTTTTAAATAATTTAAAAACTTGTAAGGGAAATAATTTGAAATTGGACACATGTAAACATTGTCCAAAATTTAAATATCATGGTTGTTACCGTAAAGCAGTGGTGTACTATTTTATTTAGAAAAAAAAATGTATCACCGATACCCTGTATCTCCGCCACTGGGGCATGTAAATTTTAGGAAAAACCATCAGATTGTGACCAATGTTTATATAAATACGTGTGCCCAATTTCAAATTATTTCCCTTACAAATCTTTAAATTATTTAAAAAAATTCAAAATATTCTTTAAGTTTAACACCCTGTATGTTTTTAACGAAGCGTCCTAGATAAAAACTTTATACGAAGAGTCCCCTTAAAATTCACCAAAGACTAAGAGGTTTCATTTTTGTAACCAGTTGTGAATCACCCTGATTATAATATAAAAAACCCAGTAATAAATTAATAAATTGAACCTAAAACCACAGACAAAGAGGTGATAAGCTATATTGTCTGTGGTAAAACGTTATTTTATTTTTCTTCAACGTATTCGACATAGTTCAGGATCAGTTGTACATTTCAAAATGAAAATATTAAGATTTTGCCTCAACACTTTATCTCAATAATAACAAGAAATCATACTAAAAGTCTGCACTATATTAGTTTTCTATTTCTTAGGTTCTTATATCGTTAATGTTATTTTCATTTGCTTTTCAACAGAATATCATATCCCCTCTATTGTGACCCTGAAGAAGATAGAGCCATCAGAAATGCACCATCACCATCCGTCAGGATTTTTCCCTAACCTCAAAAAATAGCTCAAAATTAGTAGAAATCTTGATTTTGAAAGTACACAGACGTGTTAATAGGGTCAAAATAAAAGCTTTTCATTTCTGCACTATTTCTTTTAAATGCCTTGTAGGGTTACGGTAATTTCTAGCCAATTTTGAGCATTATTAAAATGCAAGAATAAAACGCTTTATTTTGACCCTACTAAGGAGAAATCCTGAAGCGATGGAGTATTTCTGATGGCTCCTTTGTCTTCAGCGGGTCAAAATACAGAGCATCATACACTGTTAAAAAATATAAGATTTTTTTTATGTGTCTGTGTAATCAGTGTGTATAAATGTTACGATTTTCATTAATTTTTTATTATTATTAAATTAAAACGACAGAAAAAGATACGTATAAAGTCGTCTACATCTGATAACATTCAACCTCAACTTAGATATGTTTGACCTGTAATTTATTATATTAAAAATATGTTTTGTTATATTTTGTTTTAATTTATATATCATCATAGATTGCTATAGACGTTATCAAGATTATCGGTCGCTGACGCAGCAACTCGGCATTGAAATATTTGAAAAACTTGTTCCCATATTTATTTAGCCATACCCATATACAGCGTGGTAAAAAAGTTCTGCATAAAATTCATATTTTCGTTAAACAATTTTTTTTTCGAAAAACGGTGAGACCCTTCGATTTTTATTTGATCCAGGGCACCTTGTTAAGTGGAAAAATTTTGTTTTCGATAATCCACTTACGGCAGCGATGACATAATTTTTTTTTAAACGACAACGCATATTTTTTTGGTTCGAAATTGATGACAGTGATAATTATCTAAACAACGATGTGAAAATTTCGATGTCTTACATAACAATTTTTTTTAGAAAAATGCACCTTAAGTTCTTATAAGTGATAATTGTCTACTTACACTATTAATGGCTCCGAAAAGGACAAAGTTGACAAAATTACATTTCAAACGAGTAAAATTACACTAATGTTTGTGTAAGTCTAGCGAAATTGTTCGAATTGCCCACCCTGTACCATTTGGCATTGTCCTAAGCGTGTGTAAACGCCGTCTACACTTCGTTCAAGCATTCCCGGGTCGATTTGATTTATTTCAAAACGAATACGGTTTTTAAGTTCTTCCAAATCACCTGGTCTGTTTGTGTACACACGCGATTTCAAATAGCCCCACAAAAAAAAGTCTAGAGGTGTTAAATCAGGCGAACGCGGAGGCCACTCGATTGTTCCGCGTCGCCCGATCCACCGGCCAGTAAACGTGTTATTCAAGTACTCCCGTACTTGCACTCCATAATGGGGCGGTGCACCATCCTGCTGAAACCAAATTCTTTCCTCAGGAATATCAGGATCCTCGTTGTTCGGGAATAACTCTGCTAAGCTTGGGACCAAATCGAACCGCAGGAAATCCAAATAGCGAGCAGCAGTTAAATTTTCCTCGAAAAAATACGGGCCTAAAATACGACGCCCTATTATTCCCGCCCAAACGTTCACCTTTCGGGGGTGCTGATGATCTACTTCTTGCACCCAGTGCGGGTTTTCCTGAGACCAATACCGGCAGTTATGTCGATGCACCGATCCATTAAGATAAAAAGTAGCCTCGTCAGAAAAAATTATGTTCTTGAGGAAGTCGGGGTCTCCGTTACATCGATGCATTAAATCTTCACAAAAGTGGAGACGGCGGTCTGGGTCGTCCTCAGTCAATGCATGTATCAAGTGACCCTTATAGGGGTGAAATTTCTCTTTTTTGAGAAAGTTCACCACAGTTACATGTGAAATATCATTGTTCAATGCAATCGACCTTGTACTAGAATGAGGGTTGTCCTGGAGCTCCACCAGGATATTCAATCTAGTTTCATCATCTACTCTAGGACGACCCGCACGAGGAGCATCTTTCACACTACCAGTTTCCTCAAACCTTGCCAGTACCCTACTAACCGTAGATTGCGTAATTGGTGGTCTGTCAGGGTACGTTGCATTAAATAATTGGCAAGCTTCTTGATGGGTTCGTAACTTATCGCCGAAACCAATCATCCTCAAAATATCAATTCTTTCGCGTTCACTAAGTTTTGCCATTTCGAATTAAACGATTTCACCAAAGAATGTTAAATCGGTACTGATTTTTAGTCTTCAATATTTCAGGTAATCTACTCCTTTCAAGTAAACATTTCTTTGGATCTTTTTTTTTTGGGGAATTTATCGGCAAACTCGAAGACAAAAAGTCGACCTTAATTTGCTACATACTATTTGGATTTTGTGCGGTTGAACTTGGTTCTAAATTTTGCAGTTTAATCAGGATCCTGACAATATCTGATGAATAATTCCGCAAATATTACATAACACCAGTTGCAACTTAAGTTATCTGAAATGCTTTCTGCCGAATAAATTTTTTTCTAAGGCATTTGATCCGTAAACAGCAAATTATTGCATTCAAGAACTTAAGGTGCATTTTTCTAAAAAAAATTGTTATGTAAGACATCGAAATTTTCACACCGTTGTTTAGATAATTATCACTGTCATCAATTTCGAACGAAAAAAATATGCGTTGTCATTTAAAAAAAAATTATGTCATCGCTGCCGTAAGTGGATTATCGAAAAAAAAATTTTCCACATAACAAGGTGCCCTGGATCAAATAAAAATCGACGGGTCTCACCGTTTTTCGAAAAAAAAATTGTTTAACGAAAATATGAATTTTATGGAGAACTTTTTTACCACGCTGTATATGGGTAGAAATGTATACGACCAATTGAAGAATGCGAGCGCGGGCAAAGGAAAACAAAGACAGTCGACAAGTAGTTGGTAAATTGTCCAGCAGTGCAGTGCAGCAATGCGGAATTTGGTGTGATTCAGGTAATTTTAATTTATTATAGGCACCTTCTATAAATCATTCATATTACAATTATTGCGGAGAAATAAGAGGGATATTTAGTTTACTAATATTATCACAACATGGCATTTTGGGGACCTTTTGAAATGGAACAAAACGAAATTTACCACAAATATAATAACATTGTTTGACGACATAAATAATTAAAATATGTTGTTGGCCAATTGAACATATAATAGAAATTTTCTACACATTATATACAAATTATTATAATTTTTTACCTTTAGCAGATAACTTTTTTAGGGACGCCTATGAAACTCATTAAATTTGATTCGGTTTTTTATACATGTTCAACTGACTTCGGCAAGACTATACTAAACATTTTGATATGTATATCCTCAAGTGACCCATAATTATATTTTATGGCTTGTCATGAAGGTACTTGAATAGGTAAAATTTTTGTCTTGATTGAGGTACATCTTATTTGCTAAAAAGCACTGCTTTACGTTATCCGTGTTGTTTGAACATTCTTACGAAGGACACTGGCCTGAGCTGCACTGCTTAGGATCGTAGTATCATCCGCAAAGAGGATAAACTTGGAAATGCTATCAGTATTTGGTAGATCGTTTATATAAATGAGAAACAGTACAGGCCCAAGGACAGCTCCTTGTGGGACTCTGTGATTCATGGTCAAACACTGAAAGATACAAATTGATATCTGTCACTCAGGTATGATTTAATAAGGCGGATACTATTTGGGTCAAAGTTATAGCGCGAAAGTTTTTGTATTAAGATGTTGTGGCTCGCACAGTCAAATGCCTTTGTAAGGTCATACAAAATACCATTAGTAATGTCTCTATGCTCNCAATATAATAAAATTGTTTGAGGACATAAATAATTAAAATATGTTGTTGGCCAATTGAACATATAATAGAAATTTTCTACACATTATATACAAATTATTATAATTTTTTACCTTTAGCAGATAACTTTTTTAGGGACGCCTATGAAACTCATTAAATTTGATTCGGTTTTTTATACATGTTCAACTGACTTCGGCAAGACTATACTAAACATTTTGATATGTATATCCTCAAGTGACCCATAATTATATTTTATGGCTTGTCATGAAGGTACTTGAATAGGTAAAATTTTTGTCTTGATTGAGGTACATCTTATTTGCTAAAAAGCACTGCTTTACGTTATCCGTGTTGTTTGAACATTCTTACGAAGGACACTGGCCTGAGCTGCACTGCTTAGGATCGTAGTATCATCCGCAAAGAGGATAAACTTGGAAATGCTATCAGTATTTGGTAGATCGTTTATATAAATGAGAAACAGTACAGGCCCAAGGACAGCTCCTTGTGGGACTCTGTAATTCATGGTCAAACACTGAAAGATACAAATTGATATCTGTCACTCAGGTATGATTTAATAAGGCGGATACTATTTGGGTCAAAGTTATAGCGCGAAAGTTTTTGTATTAAGATGTTGTGGCTCGCACAGTCAAATGCCTTTGTAAGGTCATACAAAATACCATTAGTAATGTCTCTATGCTCAAAACCACTCAGTACTGAGCGCATTAATGCCCGTTTGCACCGTTTAGAATTTAAGCCAAGTTCAACTGAACTTGGTTTAATTTTAAAACTAGGTTTTAATAATCAGTTTTTGCACCACTTAATGACGATTGTAGATTAAATTAAACTGGGCTTTAGGAATACTGTTTAGGGATTTTATTATGCTGCTAACTTATGTTCGGAAAAAAATATGTCAAAGTCAAATTCTCAAACCAAAATTTTAACATGAGTACCATCAATGACACCTAACACCCTAGGAAATGATGCAATTTTATAGAACTCATGTTGCACACAAACTATTTCTTCTGGGTTTGGCATTTTTATATTTCTCTGATAAAGCCGAGCTATTGCAAATGATACTCGTTAAATTATTCTGGACACTGCTGATATGTCCATCCCTGAAAAGTCTGCAATAGCAGACAAATGACCAGCACAAACATAGAACCAATTATTGGATAGGAGATACACTATTATTCCCAGAAATACAAAATAAAGTTAAGAATAAAGGCTTTTTATAACTCCAAAATTCTAATTGCCAGTTGCATCGTGTTCATGCCATGTGTTCGTAAAACTTACATGTCACTTGGATATTCCAACTCCTCTTCAATTAAAGTTAGCAGATGTAATGTGGTCTCTTTTGTCAACCTAAATCTGCGGAAAAAAGTCATATTGTCTAGATTATGAAATAGATCATTTCAAATATATCTAGAAAATCCAAAGTCTATAATTTCGTGAATATTAAATTCATCCAATACATCAAAGTCAGAATCTGAATCCATTTCACAGTTCTTAATGATGTCTTAACACCACTCACTCATACACAGTCCACAGGAAAAGGAAGAAATACCTATTTAAAAAAATTATAACTAGCAGCTAAGTACTGTCAATAGTGTCAATTTATATTTTCTCATTAATCCAATTTTAAGCGGTCAAATTTGAGGGTTTAAATTAATCCTAGATTAATACATAGATTTGAAACGGTGCAAACAAAATGTTATATTTTAATCCAAGTTCAGACTTAATCCTGGAGTAAACACTACAGTGCAAACGGCCATAAGTTGTTTATTGCTAATGAGGTAGATCTTTTATTACGAAAAGAAAATTGACAGGAGTGAAATAAGTTGTTTGATTCAAAATAATCGTTAATTTGATACTTTAGGATCTTTTCCAAAATCTTGGATATAATTGGAGTTAAGGAGATGGGTCTATAGTTAGACGGGTCATCCATGGTCCCTTCTTATGAATATAAATAACTTTTTGCTAGTTTAAGTATACCAGGTTTACTTACCCAATGTTTTATGTTTAGTTGTGTATATTAGTTGAGTACAACTGACTGAAACTATTGCATCAGAAATGAGAGTTTTACTCAAATCCGAGTTACTGCTAACTATCAGTTGAGTCGCTTTTGGACTCTATTCTGAGTTACCCTAATTTACCAATTTACAGTTGCCTTTTTCTATAATATGATTTAAATTTTATTATTATGAGTCGTTTTTCACTCAGACCTGGTTTTTAATTAACCAAATATTGAGTGCAAAAATAAATCATTCATAAATGATTAACAAGGATATTAATTAGACGCTATACAGCGTGTTCTGCAAATGATGAACTTTCAAATTAAGAGAGATATTGTAAAAATAATGTCTCAAATCTACTTTTTTATATAGTATGTATAAGTTAACCCTTGAAGTTAAGAAATGAAAACCAGTATTTTGTAATAACTTTTTTGTAATCTATTAAATTTGTATAATTTTTGGGTAAAAGTCAAGTTATTTGAAATTAGGTAGGTTATTTGAAATTAATTAGTAAAACTATTGACTCTATTCTGAGTATATGTGAAAATCATGACCAAGTAGAGTTGTCTCTGATGATAACTCATTAGATTATTATTATTTCCCCCATCCTCAAAATAAGATATCATTTTTACGTCAAAATTTTTCCCCCTTATATGTGTCACTTTTTGAATTAATTTTTAACAATAAATTGAATATAACCAGTTTCGACTGAATTGTGCTTATAATATGCATCAGCAAAAATTCTCTTTAGTATGTGGAACGAAGAAAGCATGGTTATAGTCCCAATTTATGTAGTTTTGTAAAGCAAGAAAATATGAACTGTTTGCAACGACTACGTCAGAAAAGCTTGCAGTAATTTTAACTGATGGAGCTTACGATATGAGGAAAATAAATGGAGAAAACATAAAGTAGGCATTATAAAAAGTATTTGGAAAATTGTTCCTATGAATATTTTTTAAATATGTATAATAAAATATCTTTAATTTTAAGTTTTTAAGTTATTACATTTCCCCTTTAATACCTTCAATTTGTACAGAAATTTTTTATAAACAAATAGTGCTTATGCTCTTATTAATTAATAATAATTAAGTAAAATTACTCGTACAAATATATATTGTTAAAAGAAGAGAAACCTAATTCAATTCAGTTTGAGTTAATATAAAGTACATATATTGACAAAATTATCAATAAATATATGTATCTTAGTAATTTTGTTACTTGGAGAGAATTTTTTGAAGAGTACTGTACCTAATTCTTAATACCATAAGTATAGCTTTACTCATAGAATTAATATATATCTACACATGTTTAATGGAGTTGGAAATGAAAATTTTCTGTCTTCTAGTCTCTATATTATTTTTATAGTCTTTGTAGATCAGAAGTTCGTCATCTGTCCCTTCTGCCATTCATCTGAATATAATTAAAAATATAAACCTAAGCAATGTTTTTTCAAAATGTTTAACTTAACCATAGTTTCACAAAGTGTAGCCGCCACACATAATGTAGTTAAAATAATTCTAACTTACAGGAATACTTACTAACAGGAATACGACCCAACAGAGAAAAGGGCTAAGAAATCGCGTATAGCTAGCTGATTGGTTGAATTAAGTGTAGCGTGCTACAGTTGAAGTTCTTTGAACAAGCATTAGCCCGCACTAGCTCTATCTTTCTCGCACACATCTGTGCGATTGCCGTTTATGCAAAATGACAGCTGGGCGAGTCCAGTAGTTTATAAGGTCTATGATATTTGCATACTATAAATTTGAATAAGTTATTTGATCATACAAACGTGTAATCAAAAGTTAAACTATTAAAACATAAAATGACACTGACAAATATTTTACTCTTGAACTTGGAACAAGACATACTCTGATTTGAAATTTTTTAAGTTTGTAGTTACGTTATAGCTTGAAAACAAAATCGTATAAGAACATTTCAGTTGTTTCTTATTATTTTGATGTGTAGAATCAATTCCTTGAGTTTGATGCAATTCTCACGACTCACCCTGTATGTAATTTTGTAATGATGCTTGCATATGCTAATTCAAAGATTTGTTTTTAAACCGAGATTACATTAGAGTTCAAGGATGAACAGTTACAGAAGTCAAATAATAGTCATTTGTCAAAGTAAAATGAGTAGCTCAGCCAACTTGATCTGTTTATGCGCAATTTTTAGTGTATCTGTATTGTCAGTTACTCAAATTGATTCCGGCAAAATTTATTATGAAACACATGATGACGCAGATTATTTGAGTGAAGAGATCTCGGAGGAACTTAGAAGTGATTTAGGAGATTTGACTCAAGAATCTGGTAAGTGTTAGCAAATTTAAAAACCGCTTCAAAAAGTAATCATACTGCAGCTTGTGCCAAATAAAACAGTAAAATTACATGAAATTGTAATTTGTCAGCATAGACTCTATCTGAAACAAAATTTAAATTATCATTTTCGTCTTCCAGGAATGCCTAAATATTGTTCAACTCCAAACCACGAACATGCAGATTGCATACCAATAAAAAAGTGTGACAAACTCTTAAAGCAAGTCAAAAACAAAGAGGCATCTGCATTTTTACTCGCATCTCGTTGTGGACCACCCAACAAGGACATCTATAACCCGAATGTGTGTTGTGGGAAATATGATAACTTTAGAAATATAAATGACCGCATAAAGATTCAAAACACTCAACATTTAGTTAAACGCGTCAAACTTTTTCCGAAATCTTGTGGCCGGCAGAAGGTGGCTTTCGAGAGAAGGATATACGGTGGCACTGAAGCATCCTTAGGCGAATATCCTTGGATGGCTCGACTCATATACCAAGACGGGTTTGGCGTTCAAGCAGATGGATGCTCTGGTTTTTTAGTACATTCCAAATTCGTCATAACAGCAGCACATTGTACGCATCCTTATCATACTAAAATAAAAGGACCAGTGTAAGTATTGTAAAAAATATTGTTATAATTTGTTCTTATAATAACACAAAAGATATAAAAAAGGGATAAAAATGTACATTTTTGGGATAAATTGAAATATTTACTAATAGTGTATAGAAAACTGACATAAAAGGGATGTGGAAAACAGAAATGAGTAAAATGAAGGATAGATTTAAAGTAGAATAAGTTTCGTAGTAATATAAAATATAAGATAAAATCGTTAAATGAAACGCTTCAAAATGTCAAAATTATGTTAAAAGATAAATTTAAACTTTAAATAGTTGATAAAATGCACTCATACAATATAAAAAAGTTAAAAACCATTGTAAATAACAATTTAGTAAAGTTAGATTTCAAACTGTACATTTGGGTTAAGCAAATGTGAAAAATTACAAATTCTGACAAGTTGAACGACGGGTGGAAAGGAATTACACACATAAATGAGGAACATGCAATAAATCTTATATAAAATTAAAATATAGCATACCTGCAGCAAGTATTTATGAGTCGAATTAAACTTAACCAATTGTAAAAAGTTTCATATGGCGTTTTAAAAATGCGTCGTCAAAATTTATAATTTTCTAGATTTAAAAGTGTTGTAGAACTGCAAATTAATTTGTGCAGTATGCAAAAGTTCATATTAGTGTATAAACTTTAAAAGTTTTCTACGACTAGACAATTCTAAAACATTTCAATCGTTAAGTGTCATAAACAGGGAAAAGACTGTTAGAAAAGTGAAAAAAGGAAATATTAAAGGCAGTGAATGGACATACAGTCAGAAAATTAAGCTGTATAGCCCAATTTAGCTAAAATTTTCAAAATCGAGTAAAATTTGGTTAGAATTTCAAAGTTAACGCAAAAAAGATGTTATAGATGTCAAAAGATGCAAAAAAATAGGAGAATCTAAATATATAAAGATCATGCAGATTAAAACATGCACAGTCAGTATTTTACGAATAAGAATTCTCAAAAGTTTATTATGACATGTCCATAGAAACACTTCATTTGTTTTATGTTTAATAAAAGTAAAAATTGGGCTCGCAGTAGTCAGCCTCTCATAAGTTTCCAAAGTAGAAATATCGTTAGTCTGGTACCTAAAATAACAAGTGAATATCAATAAAAATCAATAAGTTTGTAAAAATTACATATTCAGCCATCTGAAACGTGAAACGTCAGTCACATCAAGTAATGTCAAACGTCTTATTCACACAATGTCCATACACGGTTAAAATCCATGCAAGTTTATAACCACAATGAACAATAAACATAAAGTTCGACACTAAAATTTGAACAGTTTAAATAAAATGCTTAAAACTTAATTTTTTCAATTTTTTTCACTTAGGGGTAGTTTTTACCCCTAAAAAACAAAAAGCGTCAATCGGGTTTATGTCACTTTTGAACTTGAGCCTAAGATGAGCCTTATTTTAAATTTTTATGCAAATCCATGCAGTTTCAAAGAATTGGGAGGTTACAGCTGATATTCATCTTCAGTGACTGTACTATAAGCATAAAAAGTTGTCAAAAGTTGTCAAAAGTTGTCAAGTTACAGTTAAAAAAAATTTGTAATATATTTGTGAAATTTCAAAAATATTTTTCATTTTAAAATAATTTAAGTAAAATCGAACAAAATAAAATTACAGGAAACCTAACCCTGAAGTTGAGTCAGCTCTACTCAGTAAAAACAATTTCAGTAATAGAAAATCTAAATACAAATTTTACTCAAATCGATTAACTGGATTCTGAGTTAAGGAGAAAACAACAAATAAAAAAGAAACTTAACACCCTGTAACTTTTATTTGCGACATTTTTCGTTTAAGCAAGTTTTGTTAAATCGACACCGTTTGGATTCTAGGTTATACGCTTGAAGTATGTAACATTCGTTAGGTGACAACCTGTATAAGAATGGTAAAGGCACAAAGTTTATCTTTATTTCAGAACCCCTGGTAGAAAAACTTCACAGAGGTCAAATTAAGGCTTCTGCGAATCATAGAATTATGCCTTCACAAATAAAAATATTTAAAAAAGATTTATTTGTTTAGAATTTTCACTATAACTTATTTTTACTATTTGAAACATATACGAGAATTGATTTATATTTAATATGTGCCATACGATATAAAGTCTATAGAATTTCAAAATTATCTCGACCAAAGGACCCCGCACATTTTATATGGAAAACGGTCTTCCGGTGAAATTTGCTAAAAATTTGGGAAATTGTTCGTTTTGTACCTCTGATCAAAAGTGTGAATGGGGTCGAAGCTCAAAATGCCCATCTTTAGGCTCTACGGCAATTTTTAGTGGCCAAAAACGGATGAATGTTGAATTTCAGCATTTTCGATTACAAAATTTAAACCACCAAAAGCACCAACAGTGATTCTGCCCTACGGCGCGCGGCAGCTTCGATATCAAAGGTACAGCTGACTGCTATATTAAATATGTTTAAACTTTCAAGTGAACATTTTTTTTCAATTTAATAAACGATATCTAACCCAAGACAAGACTAGGGATTACATACCTCAACTACCATTGTTTTTTAAAAGAGCTAATAACATCCGAAAAACTCCTTAATTTTCAGGAAATTAGTTATATTGGGAGATCACAACACCACAGCAGAAAAAGACTGCACTTTTAGCGGGAAGTCCTGTGCTGAACCTACCCAAAAGAGAGATGTTATCAAAGTGGTGACCCATCCAGAGTATCGTCCCGTCAGTGATACGCATTACAACGACATCGCTATTATTCGTATAAAGAGGGCTCATCGGTCTGGTAAGGACAGATTTAAACCTACTGGTCTGGTCATGTTTCTTTTTCAGCAATACTATGTCTATCTACATCTATATGACGTTCAATAGCGACGATCTTTCTCTACTTATATGTTCTGTTTGAGTTCAGTTCATTCAATATTGTGTGTTTTATGATGTGTTCGACAACAAAAAAATGAGTTTACATAGAAAGAGAAAAGGATAATCGTAAAATGAGAAATAGCTCCATCATATTTAAGGGACACAGCGGTGTAATGCCAATAAAGTAGCCAGGAGTACATCGGTCTTAAAATATTTTTGGAGTCGGTTCTTCCTCTGTGCTTCCACTGTCAGTACTTGTTGAAATTATTAAGGAAAACACCCACAAAAAGTTTATGAAACGTTGGGATGAAACAAATAGCTGTCAATTTCCTAAGGAGTTCCTAGAATACCCTAGGTTACGGTCAAAAATACCTGGCCATGTCTAGATCAAATCTTCGCCTGGTCATAGGTTTTCAAGCTGGACACTGTTGGCCAAGGAAGTACCTTTACAACATGAGGAAGTGTGAAACACCTCTTGGTAGGGGTTGTGAAGACGAGACAGTTCTGCATATGCTATGTGAAAGCACTGCCGTCTCGTCAACAAGATAATCCGTGTTGGGAGAACGTTGGCCTTCTATGGCCTATATTAGAGAAATCCTCCTGAGTAACGTCACCACCGTTTTCTCTTTAATAGGTTGATTAACGGCTCAAATTGATTGATCTTCTAATGGAAGGAAGGACAAAGGGCCCAATGGGGTTCAAGTGCTGCAGTTTCTAAGTTACCCTCCCCACAATTCCAGATTCCAGATCCCAGGTTTCACCATATTTTAAAGTAAAATATTTGTCACAAGAGTTTCGGTGAAGTTGTGAAGCCATTGAAGATTACCCGCAACCAGTCACGGTGTTTACAGCAAAATAGAAATAGTAGTTCTCGAATATTGTTGCTCGAAGTTATCTGTTATTGCTGAAACATTAAATATAACTGAACAATGGGTTTCGGTTGGCAGCAAATTTCTCAAAGTATCTTAAAATCTTTAGATTCAAACCCTCATTGAATTTGTTCCATGAATGAATGAAGTAACACATATAAGTAACTGGATACCATCTTCTTAATATTTAGAACTGTTAAGTTGGACAAAAGACACTTCAAATTTCGAGCCCTGAGGATGGTGTAAAATAACACCCACACGTTGGCAATGATTTAAAATATAGTATTCTTTTATTTATTGATCTTTATCCCACTAAAACCTTGACTTAGGACCATAAAGGTTCTCCATCTTCCTGCACACAATTTTATTCTGGGAACTACATGATCACTCTCTTTTGAGAACGGGCAAGAACTGTTCTTGTCGAATACCTATATGCAGAGGAAACTACAACAGTAACTATGTGAGTGAACTCGCAAAGTAGCGAAAGTTGTATAGTCCCTTATATAGTCCAGACGTGGCTCTGCTTGACTTTCATCCTGAAAATTGAACCATTTGAAAGACGATATTGTTGCCCCCTTTGAAGGGTAATACCAATTTTTTTTCTTGATAGATTAAAGTCGTTACAGAACAGGTGGTGATAGTACATTAAAAGTGAGGCAAATTGTATTGAAAAATTAAATGGTAAAGTGGGACAATCATTTAGAAATAACAAAGTAATTTGTAATAATTAGCAAAAATATGGTAGATATACTATACCATTTAGAAATAGCTGCTTTCCTTTCTCCTAACCACCTTATTTGTTCTGACGTTAACGTCACTTTTGAAAATATTATTTAAAATAAAATCTATTAACAAAGAAAACCAACAATGTTACATTTCAGTTTTCTTTTTCTGTTAAAAATTAAAAAGGACTAAGAACTTTTAAAAACTATATCTTTTTAATAAAGATGAAAATATAATAAAATTGATAAAATTGAACTAGATACGGCAAAAAGCAGAAGGATTTTTGTATTCCTAGTGCTGTAGAGGACAAAAAAATACGAGATAGATTCTTTGTTCTGCCATAAACATTTTAAAGGGATAAAAAGTACCCCTAAAATTATCCCCAAAAAACAGTTTTTTTCGAGAAAACTCTTTTTCTGTACAAAATTATTTTTGATCCACTAGATTCTGAACATTCTGTACAAAAACTGGGTACTACAGTTAACACTTTTATATATTTTAGATTTCGTTCAGCCCATTTGCCTGCTAAGAGAAGAGACTCAAATTCCAATTAAGTATTACTTGAGTGGATGGGGCAGGACTGAGCATGGTATGTAATGTACCATATTTAATAAATGACAATATAAAACAACTCCTAATCAAAATTTATGAATTGATGATTGATGATTTATTTGTGGCACTACAGGGTGTTTCTGAAATAAGGGCGTTCCTTGGAATTGGTGATAGAGGGTATGAAAATGAGCAACTTTTATTAAGAAACTAATGGTCTAAATACATCTGTTTTCGAAAATGTTAATTAGAAAATTAACCAGAAATGCAAGCCGACCTTGTGCATCTTGTGCACGTGCGTTGTGTGTTGCAGTATTACTTAGCCGGCGGCGGCGTATAAAATGTTTTCTGTTCAAGAACTAGCAGATATGGTGTTAATGTACGGAGAACGTCAGTACAATTTAAATCGGACTTGTTTGTATGCGGTCCGTTACCGTAGTAGTACCGATAACCTGACAGTAGGACAGTGCAAAACGTAGTTCGAAGGTTACGGGGTACCTGGAGTGTCCACCCCTATCATGCACAAAGTTTCAGGCACTAAATAACAATGATTTTCAGCCCCATGTGGAGTTTTGCACGTGGTTTCGACATCAAATAACACAAGATCCGGATTTTACAAGAAAGGTGCTTTTTGCGGATGAATGTTGAATATCAGCATTTTCGATTACAAAATTTAAACCACCAAAACAGCGATTTTACACAACGGCGCGCGGCAGCTTCGACATCAAAGGTACAGCTGACTGCTGTATAAAATTTGTTTAAACCTTCAAGTGAAAATTTTTTTTCAATTTTAAACAATGTTTTAGACCATCAATTGCTTAATAAAAAAAGTTGCTTATTTTCACGCCCTTTATCACACTTTTCAAGGAACGCGATTATTTCACACACACACTGTATAGCTCAATATAAAAAATGAAAGCATTAACAATTCGAAATATTTATATTTTAGGATCAAGGAGTGAAGTAAAAATGAATGTAGAGATTGCCCCATTCGACAGAGAAGAATGCAAAAAGAAATTCTCTTCGAAAAAAATTGCCATTATAGATACTCAGATATGTGCCGGCGGAGAGAGACAAAAGGACAGTTGCGCCGGAGATTCAGGAGGTCCCCTGATGATGGTCAACGATAACGAAACTTGGTTCGCCCCGGGCGTCGTGAGTTTCGGGTTTAGGTGCGGGGTAAAGGGATGGCCGGGGGTGTACACAAATATAGTGAAGTTCATGCCCTGGATCAAGACTCAG
Organism: Anoplophora glabripennis; assembly: GCF_000390285.2. Taxonomy (NCBI): domain Eukaryota; kingdom Metazoa; phylum Arthropoda; class Insecta; order Coleoptera; family Cerambycidae; genus Anoplophora; species Anoplophora glabripennis. The sequence goes on along the minus strand of NW_019416343.1, from coordinate 76,502 downwards.
ATGGCAAGAAATATGAAGAAAAACGAATAAGAAAACCGCACAAGAAGACAAATACAGTGCAGAAAGTAAAAAAGAAATTATTATAGAGTATAAGTTGTAATAAATAACATTCAGTCGAGAAGTTTTTAAGACTGTTTTTTTTTTAATGTAGCTTAATCAATTCATATTCAAAATTATTTAAGAATATTTTTTTAATATGAAGGGATATTTACTAGCGTTGTTACACACTTCAAGAGACATTCTTCAGGTAAAATAAATGAAAAGGTTTATTGCGTCATCCATTTTCGAAATATAGGATTGGAATAGGTAATTTTTAGTACAGTACCTAATTCTTATACCTAGTACGTCCTAAACCATACCAACAGATCTGCTTATCATTTACCAATGTCGTAGATATGGGTCTCACTAAAACCATGTATTTACGAATAAAATGTAGTACTATTGTATAATTGGTATTTTTTCTTAAACTTTGATGTCACTTGAATAATAATGACTGCATTTTTGTTTTACAATAGAAGCGATAGTGTTTGTTCTAAACCAGTTTTAATTCATAAGTTGATGAAAAAAAATATATAGATACACATAAATTAAACATAAAAAAATATGTAAACTGTCTTGCACTGTTATAGCACGAATAAATTTTAAAAAATCAGGAACATAATTTCTTTAATTTTGTGGGTTATTCTTAAAAAAAATAGTAGTGTCACATATTAATGCGTTCGTAATTTCATCTTCTATCTGATACTGCCAAGATCCAATACAGCGCCCATAAGAAAAAAAAAATTGAATGTTGCTTAACTGAAACTAGTGGCTTATATCTCCAAAAATAAGCCTGCAATCGACATGAGGTATACTCATCAATTTTGTTCCTGAGGAAATTTGCTACAAGGATAAGCTTTTGCGAAAGCTCACAAAATTTTTTTTACATTGCAAAATTAGCGGTGAAAAAAAATATGTGCAGAATTTTCAGCATTAAATAAAAATAACGAATTTGACTGAAATTGGATGAAACTACAGGAAAAGATAACTGTTGGGGTGCTCAACAAATACCCGCAGTCCGGATCCTCAATTTCATAATGGCGGTCTATTGCAAAATTATAAAGTCGATACGTAAGTTTTGAAGTAAAATTAAATCGATTTTCACATTTCTCGTCAAAAATATTGTTCGTATTTTCAAAGCTGCATATTTTCTAAAATATTGGATCGATTTTCAAAAAGTAAGAATCGATGTATAGAGAATTAAAAGCCCTTTCTAATGACCCCCCACTTGACCCCCATTACCATTTAAAAAAAATTGGGGGATGCCACCCCCACTTAGGGGGTTGAAGATTTTGCTATGCTTTTTGCGCCAAAAGTTGTCCCCCTCAGAAGCAAACTTTACCTGTTTTTGGATTTTGTCGAAACGTTCATTACTACCCTGTAATGCCTTGCGGTACGTTTTCGATGGGCTACCCTGTATTTTAGGCTTCGATGAATTTTCTCATTTTGCCACATTCAAGACATGTGCTCTACAACGTAAACCATTAACTTGAAAAATTAAACATGGTAGAATTGAATGTAACAGTTCTTTTAAATACTATAAAATGCAATACTTATATGTAATGTTGATATTGTTAAAATTCAATAATATTCTAGACACAATTTACGCAATAAGTGTAACAGTTAATTTTAAGACGATATTTTATACGTCGACCTCTTCCGAGCACGGTATTCATTCAATCATAATTTTTTTTTTCAAAGAAATAATTGACTTATGTTTTTAAATACGGAAAAAGGTGTCTTTACTTTTCAAAACATCGAAAGCACAATGAAATTCCAAAAGAAAACGTGAAAAGTCAATAAAAATGTATTTTTCGGGATCTGGCGATGACTTTCACAGACTTTTGCTTACAACATTCGAAAGAGCGGAAAAAATAAGTTGATTTAAAAAAAAGCAACCCGGTACCTGCTTTCTAAGAGCTACAATCCATTTGTTAAGTAAGAATTTTGAGATTCGAGCGCAGCGTGGGTACTATGACGTCACAGCGCTCCTCTCTCCTAGCTACCGCTCAGCCAAAATACCGTTTAAAGAAAAAAAAAATTATCTCGGCTCCTATTGGTCGGATCGAGACGCTTTTTTTCTTAATTCATGTTTTTTAAGCACTATTTCATGCAATTGGTTCGAAATCTGTATATTAAAAAATTGCGATAAGGACCCTAGTTACCTACCGTTTTTTTTTTTGATTTTTTGTTAATAACTTTTTTATTTTGCAACTTAAAGATCTGAAATTTACATAGACGCGAGATAATATAATTACCTTTCGTTCCTTTTTTACCAAATTTCAATACCTTGACTTAGGTAGAATTTATACACGCTCGCATTATCGACTTTATAATTTTGCAATAGACCGCCATTATGAAATTGGGGATCCGGACTGCGGGTATTTGTTGAGCAACTTTTCCTGTAGTATCATCCAATTTCAGTCAAGTTCGTTATTTTTATTTAATGCTGAAAATTTTGCACGTTTTTTCTTCACCGAAAATTTTGCTATGTAAAAAAAAGTCTATCCCTGTAGAAAATTTCCTCAGGAATAAAATCGATAAGTAAACCTCATGTCGATTAGAGGCTTATTTTCGTAAATATAAACGAAAAACTAAAAAAAGAGCAATTTTTTTCTTTTGTTATAAACAATATGACGCTCGACCTCTTAAATATACAAATTTAGGCTTTTATTCTGTGTATTTTTTAATTAATTTTAAGCCCATAAAATTCGAGGTAGGCCCGATTTTTGAAACAGGCATGTGTTTGGTCTAATTCGTCCGGATTAAGTACCTACCAAATGTCAGGTCATTTTATTGTGAAATAAGGACGCTAGATGGCATTTTCTAAAATCGCTATTTGCAGGATTTTCACAATATTTCAGGAAGGACAGCAGATATCTTTGATCTATTTGGCTTATTTTAATTACCCTGAAAAGGCGCAACTTTTTTTCTTATTTGAGTCACCCTGTATATCTTACGGTTTCCCAGATGCCAATGGTGAGCCATGAAAAACGAGCCACTCTGTATAGTAAAATTTAGCTAATGTTAATGGATTTTATTTTATTTTTGGTTTATAGATATGCCTCAAATAAAATTAAAACCACAATTTTTCACAGGATTTCGCAGGCTACGTAATACATAAATATAATTATTTATTTTTATGCGTTAATGATCGCTACTGGTAATACCTAAGTTTGATGGGAGAAACCTTAAGATAAGACATCCAAGTTCAAAGATTATCAACCACAATCATGTGTTGGAATTATTTGTTGACGAGTAGCAAAATGGGAACGTCCAACGATTTGTTCATACTCGTATGTGCAATTTTCTGTGTTTCTGTGACGTGCCTTGCTCCAAACGCCACCACAGAAGGAAAAGATGAAGCTATTTCCAATCAAGGTATGTTAGCAGATATGTAATTCTGGGGATAAAAATCGGATATGTGAATACAAAAGATGATTCAAACTGCAAAAATATTCCAACTTAAATAGGCTTATTACCATACCACTAAAGAGATGGTAAACATAAAAAAAATTCAATTTTATTTTAATAGTTATTTTTGTATCTAGTGCTCGAAATGCTACTTTGGTGATCGGGAATTGAATTTTTTAACGAGGATTATTCGAGACCACCAAAGTAGTTTTTAGCACGAGATGCAAACAATATTTTTTCTACAAACGTCAAAATCTATCTCTTAAAAATATTATAAATAAGTAAAATGCCTAATTTATTATAGAAAATAGTGTTGAGCTGGCTTAAAATATCTTTCCTAATCAAATTTTCACTGTTACTATGGAAACAAAGTGGCTGTTGTTAATAAAAACTCGTATTAATTTACATACAGTGTGCGAAATACTTCGCACCCTAGTGCGCGAAGTATTTCGCGCACGGTGTCATGGTAACGTAAGAATCCGAAAAAAAGTGTCACTTCGCATATTGTTGTCAATGCGCAAACCTTGTCATTTTTTGACGTTTGTAGAAAAAAGTAATTATCTTTTGTACTTATTTAAAAAATTGTGGTTAAGATTTTGCCTTGTTCAATATTATAATTCCCATTTCAGTTTTAGTTCAGCAGCATGTGTTTCGTAGTACTTTGTATATTAGAGTACAAATATAATTCGGAATTAAGATAAATTTAATTAATTAATTTATTTATTTTCATATTTATTAAGGGTTCAATACGTTCAATAATTTAGACCAGGAAATCTAGCCCAAAAATGACCATTTCATTTTTATATTGCTTTGCATGAGGGAAAACATGTTGACACTGTATACACGGATTTTGCTAAAGCCTTTGATCGGGTAAATCATGACATACTACCATCCAAATTACATGCACTTGGTTTAAGTAATCATTTAGTAATTTTCTTCTCTTCATATCTACGGAACCGAAGACAATTTGTTTGTTACCACAGTCCTGATTCTGAAACATATCTAACTAGATCTGGTGTACCACAAGGTTCGAATTTGGGACCGTTACTTTTTTAATTTTTATAAATGCTTTACAACAGACTATAACATCCGATTGTCTCATGTATGCAGATGATTTAAAACTCTTTACTGAAATCATTAATATCAATGATTTTTCAAAATTACAAAATGATATAAACGTAATTTATAACGGGTCTGTAGAAAACAAATTGCTCTTCAATTTAGATGAATGTAAAATCATGACGTTTAGTAAAGCATGTACGCCTGAACATTATGTTTATACATAATAACAATGTTTTGTCTAGAATGTATGACTTTAAGATCTAGGAATTAACTTTCAACCTAATTTGAGTTTTAAAAACCATGTGAATGAATTAACTAATGCTTCATATAAACTTTTGGGTTTCATTAAAAGAGTAACAGTTGATTTTAAAAACATTAATTCTATTTTATATTTATTTTATACCCTTATTCGTAGTCGTTTAGAATATGGATCTATTATTTGGGACCCGGCAAAACAGTATCTTAGGGATGCTCTTGAAAGAATTCAAAACAAATTTATAAAGTATTTTTATTACAAAAAATATCATATTAGTCCCGGATTTGCTTCCTATGTAGGAATCCTATGTAAGATCTGTAAGTTAGAAAATAGGAGAATTAAACGAAAATTAATATTTTTACATAAAATGCTGAATGGAGGTTAAGACGCTCCTTATCTATTGTCACAAATAAATTTAAATATACCTGACCACCGTATACGTCCAACACAATTAATTTTTTATATCAGTTCTACTACTCTTATTAGTGATATGTGTAATATTTTCAATAGACACAGACATAGAATATCTATAGACACTTTTAATACTACATTAACAACATTTAATATAGTTATCCGTAATATAGATTTTACTTGAAATTGATTGTCCTGGTTCTATTTGCCCGGCTGCTCCCTTGCTGCAGTTTATTTTGAAATTTATTTTGTATTTTATTTGGTATTAGGTAAGTTAGATATGTGCATGTATATACATTTCTTTTTGTTTTTCTAGAGACATGTAATTAGGTGATTTCTAAACTGTTTGTTTCTTTCTTATTCAAAATAAATAAATAAATAAATAAATAAATAAATAAATAAATAAATAAATAAATAAATAAATAACTAATTCTTCTGTCAGGCTGATTTTTTGTGAGCAGATAGTAAACATAGTGTAGAAATAATATGTACCGTATCCACACGCTGAAAAAGGCGAGCGACATTGTTTAAAAGTTGATCAAACATTAGAAATTCGCGTTTTTCAACTGTAATTTTTTTTCTGACGGTTCTACAGAGAAATGATAACATACTTTTCTGTTCGACATTAAAAGATCTACAAACCGACTTCTCGAGCCTCAAAAAATATCAATCCGGTCAAAAGTTACTTGTAAAAAGCCGCAAATTATGCCATTTTAAATAAACAATAATAAATCGCGATGTTATCACAGAGGATTCTTCGGATAACACTCGATCATTCCTCACTGCCGACAAATAATTTATGCGAAAGCCGGAATCCGTAAGTGGTTTTATTTCGCGAGTTATGGCCTTCTAAACAAATTAACTAATTAACGATCTGTCCAAATCTGAGCAGTACCAGAAGTCGCACCAATTTTTTTATTGGTAGATTTAACAGAAAAAACAATGGAACTAGACAGTAGTCCCATTGTTTTTTCTCAAAATAGTGCATTTTTATAACGAAGGGAAATTATTTAAAAAATTTTCTTAGTTACAAAATTAAATACGACCTTAATTTATTATTTTATTACATATACTAAAAGAGCATAGAAAAAACTTCAATTTGAAAAAAGATTAGTCACGATTCGTTAGTAAACAACAGAGTTATGGGCTTTCAAAGTTGTTGAACAAATAATGTGTGGAGGACTATCAAAATCAATCTTACACGTACATAGTACGTCCTATCTATGTGTAACAAGACATTTCATTTGTAAAAAAACATTTAATTTTTAAAATTCGCTATAAAATTTGGAAAAACTACCTATAAAATGTTGGGGTAGCTTTTACCTACACCCTATCAGTTCTGACGTATTTCGAAGTCAAATTTTAGAATGATAGTCTACTCACCTTATTAATAAAAAAAAACATTTAAATCTACAAAATTTAATTTTGAAGTTGGACAGGTGAGTTACGGGTCACTCTGTAAATAAAGAGTCGTTTTCACTTTTCACTCGGCGGTGCACTGTTGTATCTTTTTCAGATTTGGTTAGAGATTGTGACACACCAAATCATAAACGTGGTATCTGTATTGACATCAGACAATGTGCAATTCTCCTAAAGCAATTGTCAAAAAAAGAGGCGTGGGATTTTTTAAGGGCATCCATATGCAAACAACCAAGCATAAACGACTTTTATCCGAAAGTGTGCTGTGGAAAGGACGATAACTTTAAAAACGACAGCAAAATTACTGGTACGTAAGTAACATTAGTGTCATTTGAAGACATCATTCAATTTAAAACTACTTTTATAATTACAGGGTGTTTTCTAACGAATGGGAATTGAACTGGTGGTCAAAGATGCATCTCTTAAAATTTTTTGACCAAAATCGATCTACAGGAGTTTATCGTGATGCAAAATTCAAATTTGTTTAGTACTTTGCCATATTTTATAGGTGAACGCTAACGGTTTCTCGTAATTTTCTAAAGGACTTTAAAACTTTCCAATGGGATAAATTTGGTCCTAATATCTACAATGTGTCAAAAAATATAGGAGAAGCACAATTTCTTTTTCATCTCCCTATATGTTTGTTATTATTAACTTCTGCACGAAGGTAAGTTGAATTAGATCGGCCTATTTTGATGTCAGGTACGGCCCATTCATTACAAAACACCCTGAATATACAGAGCGTATTTTAAGTTCATGTCATAAATTAAAGAGGTGATTCTTTGGATCATTTTAGATCCAACCAAGGGCCTAAATTACTTGTTTCCTTAAAATTTGTGAAAAATGCCGGTCGGGGCATATAGCCCGCGGAGTAGTTGTTTCTCCCAACACTGGCAATTAAAACAGAGGACGTTTAAGTTTTTGAAATATATCACATTATGTATCTATTTAAAGAGTCTATTTCTACATAAATCTGCAAACTTTCAACACACACATTAATTTTAAAATGAAAAATATCCCAAAAATATCTATCACTAAAAATACAAGTTAATAACTATATCTTAGGTATCAGATTGTCTGACTTGCTGACATCCATTTGAGATTCATTGTTTTAATCCGACTTATTTTCTACTGATGTTTCATAAACAGAGAATTTGAGATGGTCCAAAAAAAGAATCAAGCGAATTTAAGTCAGGACATCCAAGAAACCAAGGGTAGAATCAATTTCGTCCAGTCAAGATCGAGTTCAATGTTTCTTGTGCTGGGGATCAATTTCAATTTCTAGTAATATATCACCTTCCAATTCTGGTGTTCTGATACACTGAAAAAAAAAGTATTTGGATCAAATGAGTAGATAGTTTTAAATGGAATTATTTGCCGTAAATATTATTTTATTCTATTCAAATGTATACACTTTTGTCAAACTATGTGAAATATTTGCTGGAATCCATAATTTTTATTAGAATTTATATTGTTTGTAAATATATATAGTTTAATTCAAATCTTTTATGGTTTTGAAATTTATTATTTTTGACTTTAGCTACAATATCTCTAACAGTTCATCATAAACTAAAAACGTATTTGTTTTAAAACTACCAGTTCCTTAAAATATATTTATATATATTTAAAATTTAGTATTAATGTAGGAATTATTCAAGACAAATGTAGCATATTATAATCAAACTTATGTTTTCTTGAAAGAAAATTGTAGNAAATACATACTTAATACTCAACGTTTTGATATTAAAATATATTTAATGACAGTGATAATCCTGACATAAGTATTCAAATGACTACTCTTCTACAGAATAACTTAGCATTTTGTTTACAAGGTTTCATTTCAAGCATTTTTTATTAATTTTCAGGTACTAGCCAATACTTTGTAGCAATTTCGTAATAACATACACACCGAGCAAGACACAAACTAGAATTCAGTAGTTAGTATTATTTGAACATTTTTATAGCGCAGATGGCATGTAATTCCATATAATTTCGGTATAATTTCAAATTGCGGCAGTATAAAAAATGTTACAATATATTTTATAATCGTAATTATTGTCTTTAACGATGGTAACTGTGAGTGTGCCTTTTTGCTCGATTGGCATTTAAAATGCAGCAATTAAAGTGAACTGGTCCATGCATATAATGGTTGCAAGGTGACGGTCTACATTAAGCATAATAAATTGTGATCCATGGTCTCCATTCAAGAGACGGTCTGTACATCATCATAAAAAATGAGAACAAATGCTACCTGTTTACAAAGAAATTATTTTTGTTTAAAATCAACCTGTAATTTTAAATTATGCAAAATTTTCTATAGCACCTCATATACACTGAAAAAAAGTATCTGGATCAAATAATGAGCAGATTGTTGTTTTTTTATTTATTTACAGTTCATCATAAACTGCAATCATATTTGTCTCAAAACTACCAGTTCCTTGAAATATATATTTAAAATTTAGTATTAATGTAGGAATTATTCAAGACAAATGTAGCATATTATAATCAAACTTATGTTTTCTTGAAAGAAAATTGTAGGTCACAGCATGGCGTAGGTGGGAAGTAGTCTCGATAGATGGGGCCAGTACTTACGCTTTACAGCTAGGTGTTCCTTCGTAAGTTTGACCATCCAGACATAGGTCGGTTTGGGACTTATTGATGGTCCTCATCATTATGTCATTAAAACGATCCATCTGCTTTAGTGTCGTTACTCACAAGAAGATGTATATACACAGAGCGTAAGTGGCTCCATCTATCGTGCTACTTCCCACCTACGCCATTCTGTGACCTGCTACAATTTTCTTTCAGGAAAACATAAGTTTGATTATAATATGCTACATTTGTCTTGAATAATTTCTACATTAATACTAAATTTTAAGTAAATATGTATATTTTAAGGAATTGGTAGTTTTGAAACAAATATGTTTGCAGTTTATGATGAGTTGTAAGAGGTATTGTAGCTAAAGTTCAAAACTATAAAAGATTTGAGTTAAATTATATATATTCTAAGAAAAAATATAGATTACAGCAAATATTTCACATAGTTTGACGAAAGTATATACATTTGAATAGAATAAAATAACATTTACAGCAAATAATTCCATTTAAAACTATCTGCTCATTTGATCCAAATACTTTTTTTTTGAGTGTAATAAAGCGATGCACGAATCTTTGCTGATCTGAAAATGATCCATTTTCTACAAAACGCTAATGAATTTCAATAAATATGCCTCTATCTGGAACACTTCTGTTTATTTTAAAATTGAATATGAACAAAAAAATTATATCTAGAAAATGACCTATACTATGAAGAAAATGCAAAAGACACTTTTTTTTAGAAACATGACAGGAAATTAAATGCTTTTATTAATTCTTCGGAAAGCCCGGTGTAGCAGGAGTTTTAATGATAAGGCTCTCCTGAATCTCCGCTACTGAAATATAACGAATTATTCTCTTTAATTAATTCTATCATTTCGTCAATCTACGTCAAGCAACTTTAGTGGTAATTGCAAAAATGTGATATACAGGGCGTTTATTAATTGAATGCCGATACTTAAGGGGTGAATCCTTGTGTCATTTTAAGAAGAAAACTTAATGTCAACATATGTCCTAAACCTCTTAATTTTTGAGCTACAGGGTGTTTCAGTTTTCAGAAAAAATTTACTTTTTTATTATAATTTTCTTATCACTCCAGATATTTTTATGAAATTTTGTACACACCTATTAATCATTAAGGAGCATTGTTTGATGTAAAAAATGTTTTAAAATCTTTGCAAATGACGTCCGTACGAGCTTTGAACTAAACATTTTTGAAGAAAAAAATGGTACGCCACTGCTTTTTCTAAAAACTAAAATTATTTTTAAAATCTCCATTTACTTTACAGCAAATTCGGTCCCTAGACTTACTCTCGTACGACGCACCATTTGCACGTAAGAAAATGAAACCAAAAATTTTGTGCTGCAATTTTTACTTTCATTTTAACATTACTACGATTTAATTTGAAATAGTGGTAATGTATCTTTCGTAAACCTTGGAAGCGTCTAGATTTATCAATTTCATAAAATTTTACTATGTGGCTGAATTTTGCTGTTTTATTATGCGAAAATTTAATATTATTGTTATATAAAGCATTTCTGGTATTTTTAAGCAAATGAGGAACGTCAAAAATGGGAATAATTTCCTCGCCATTAACATTAAAAGTGGATTTATTTAATGACTCAGAAACTAACTGTCTAATAGCTGATCTGTTAGTGGAACCTTGATCACAAACTGTACAAATTATTTTTAATCCACAAGACTGCAATGCTGAAATTATTTCAATTAACAAAATTTGTAGGTCTTTTGTTTTTATAACATCTTTTGTGAAATAATACGTAATAGGTTGCTTCCAATGTTTACTAATACCTTGTACCAAAAACACTAGAGCATGATTTGATACCTCATTTTGTATACCCAAGGACTCAAGATCGACATATCCCGTTACTTGATCTTTACAAGTGTCATAATTTAGACCAACAGACAGAGCTATTTCATCAAATACTAAACAACAAACTTTATCTCATGTAATTATTTTACTAACACGTTCTGATAATTTACGTAACAACTTTTCATTTATCCCAACATTTGTAAAAACAATTTTTTGTAAAAACCTGTAGCACCTTGGCCAGCGTTTGTAAATTGCTAAAGCAAGTGCTTTATTTTCTGAATTATAGATAGATCGTTTTTTCGCAATTTTTAATTTGTGACTCAATAAATTTTGCTCCTGTTGGATCAAGATAATTAATTTAGCAAATAAATTAGAGGTGAAAAATCATCCAAAATTGAAGTTTTGCAACTCGTACTCTGAAAATTCTGTAATGTTACGTTAACAAATTGTTTTGCTGAATATTGGATACTATCCGAGGATTCCAAGGTGACATTATTACAATTAATAGGTGAACTTGTAGTTTGTCTTAAAAATAATGTCGGCACAGCATTTCTGTTCAGACTATTCCTACAACTGTTTTTAAAACATTTTAACTCAAAATGGTCTTCAAAAAAATAATGATCTGTGTTTGTCGGAGCAAAGTCTGATTTACATAATTTTCGAACTGATTCTATCCACAGTAATTGTCTGTCTTTTGTAATTTTGAAAAAACTTTTATTTCTATAGGACGCATTACAGACATTCATATAGTAAGTGCTTTTGCAATTTGGAGCACAACATTTACGTGTAGTTCTACCAGTAGGTAAACTCATTTTGAATAAAAAAAAAAGAATAAAAATACAGTAAGGCAGTTCAGATGACTAATTCAATAAATCCCTTATTACATTAATCTAAAACAAAACAAATTTATTAATGCACAAAACGCGGCAACCTACCTGAACTGAAGATAAACTATAACCTCAAACCTCGAACATTCTGCGTTGATTGAAATATTTCAGTCAATACATTCTATTTTTGTTGATTGAAAGCTTGGACAATTTTTTGCTGCAACAACTTGAGATGGCCTCAGTGAATGCATGTTCGGTCCGCCCTATCCAATAAAAGCCTCTTATTTAGTTACTCTTATGGTAACACCTAGTGCAACAGCTAGGATCGATCGTCAGTTTAACCCACCAGGCAGAGACCAGTTTCGGACTTATTAGTCCTCATCAGTCTGTCATAGGTGAGACAACCGACGAACGATCCAGCCGTTGTGCACGAGAGGTACATTGTACGCGGATTTCGCCCTCTGTGGGTGGCAGTCGTGGAACAAAGTACCTGGCAAAATAGCAGGTCGCTTCCTACTGTAGCCATCTGAATGGCACAGTTGAGAGTCAGCACAACAGATGGAGCCAATTGCGCTCCGCGTACAATTAAACGTCCTCTATCTAGGAAACCAGTAACTTCGGCCAAAGGTTTATTAAGACATATGGGTCTTAAATGACTCAAGGAATAACACCCATTATTTATGACAATTAGGAATTGATATTTTACCGAAAAACTGTGGCTACCAGAACTACTCCACGGGCAGGAGAATATTTGGCGGTAAGGAAGCACTTATAGGCGAATACCCTTGGATGGTTCTTCTGTTGCACACAAATAAGTACGGTCAGAACGTACTTGGATGCGCCGGTTTTTTGATACACCCTAAGTACGCCATCACAGCGGCCCATTGTACACATCCAGTTTCCATTAACGAAAAAAGAGGACCGATGTACGTATAAATAAATACACGCAATAAGTTTCCTAACTAGTATAAAATATCGGTGGAGGTGATTTCGCATAAGAAGGAAACTCCTTGTAAAGTTCATTCGTAGATGTAAGAGAATTAGTACTTACGTCAGGTTTCCACCAGCATGGTGTAACCTGAGGGGTTATTTCTTTAATTATCTACTTTTAATTAATTATCTATTTAATTCTCGAAAGGGAGTTTATAATTATCATTATACTTTAATTAATACGTGGGAACTTAGAAATGTTGTATGTTCAGAGAATTAGTTCCAAGCACTTACCATTCATCGCTTAGTGGAATGTAATCCAGTGGCTGGCTATACAGGGTGACACTGAAGTTGGAGAAACAAAAAGAAACACCAAAACTTCCATGAAGGGTTTTAATAACAATAAACAAAACAAACAAACAAAATGACAACACAACGGTTCGAACAACATTATTAATTAATTGATCTACACGCGACAGCGTATTTGGAAAAAACTTTATCCATTATTAAATTTAATTAATTAGCCCGAGACTCTACAGTTAATTAGACTGCTTAATGTGATATCTAAGGAAGAACTGCCTTTCTTGCAGTCTTTCTCGAATTCCATACTTCGCTTTGACACGCCCATTTCTTGGGTCCNATTATTAATTAATTGATCTACACGCGACAGCGTATTTGGAAAAAACTTTATCCATTATTAAATTTAATTAATTAGCCCGAGACTCTACAGTTAATTAGACTGCTTAATGTGATATCTAAGGAAGAACTGCCTTTCTTGCAGTCTTTCTCGAATTCCATACTTCGCTTTGACACGCCCATTTCTTGGGTCCAGAAGTTTCTGTTCTTAGCTTATTGGCGGGAGCCTGAATGTCGGAATGCTCTGGCATAACTATGTCATGTTAATGATTGTCTAATGGACTTGACTTTACATTTATATCAATAATTATGTGACTTATTAGTAACCCTAGCCTTCCTCTAGTGACTCTGCGTAGCAATTACAGGACGGATTAGTCGATCTCATTTAATTTACTCTTATAGCTTGGAAAATTCCGTCAAAAAAGCCAGCTGCTTAATCTGTGACTTTCTTGTCCAATTACTATCTATTTCACAATTTAATTTAATTCTACTTTGGAACCCCTACGCTCTTCTCGCGGTTTCGCGCGTTATTAAAAATATCGATTTTCTCTGATACTAGACGCTTAACACATGGCTCCGACAGTTTAAGTAAACTCGTTAAAAATATTAGCAAACTTCTCCGAAGGACTACCTATTTGAAAGCCCTCAACTTTCGATAATTTGTGATGACTGAAACATTTTCGTTGGCCCATCCTTCCGAGAACTAATAAATAACTGACTACACGTCCCGGCTTTTGTTACAATGGTCGATAAAGAGGTCTGCACTAAATTGTATTTCAAGATTTTATTTCTATTTAGAGGATGTTTTGACACAGAAAGTAAGATCTAATTACACTAGCATTTAAAAAGGAGGATATATTATTAGGTCATAAGACCTAATGAATATATCACCTTTTGAATAAAGATCATATATCGCACCATCCATGACAATTCCACCGTATCGAAGAAACCAATTTTGAAATAACTCCGCTGTGGTCTTTTCATGGCAATCCAAACAGGAATCATTATTTTTAGCTGACAACGAAAGTCACGGAATACTGGTGATGTCCGATTATCTATTATCAAAAACATTTAAACTACAAATTGGTTTCCTGGAAGAGATTAACATTAACTGAACTCAGGTCGACGCAGGTAGTAGTTTTCTTAAATCTGCGAATGCACTTTAGACATACAGAGTGGGCCATTAGTGTGAGAAAGTAAAATAACTCCCTTGTTTCTCATAATACAGAAAAAAAGTATATAAAAGTTATATAGAATCAGGAAATCGAAACTACAAAATTAATTTGATACATACAGGGCCATGAGTAAAAACGGGCACGCCAAATATTACATTTTCTAAATGGGACACCTTGTATATTTTTAAACATATGGATTTCTGAGAAAATTCTACAGGGTCGATAAAGAAAGTCAAGAAATACGTGCGATAGAGAAAGATCCACTTCTTATTTGTGGAAGGGCGAAATGGGCGGTGACTATTAGACGCCTTCATTATAGCCATCTTTCTCTATCGCACGGATTTCTATGACTAACTCTATCGCTCTCACGTAACGGCCGATGAACCATGAGGACTTTCCGACCCTGTATATATGGCAATGTAAACAGTTTATCATTTTAGTGCGAGGTTGCCAAGTTATGTAGAAAACTCTTCGAATTTTGGAAAAAACATGACCTCGAAGAAGTTGTATTAACTTTCAACTACTAACATTTGGAGCAAAAATATTTAAGTTATAGGCAAATGTTAGACAAAGACTCCTATATTAGCTAATATCGATATTTTATACAGGGCATTTTTTATAATACGATCATTTTTAGAAAATTTGAACATGATTTTCTAAAATTTTTCATATGGAACTCCCTGTATTTTATTGTTCTATTTTATTCACATATATTTATATCCAAAATTGTTAATTTTTAAGATATGGCAACATTTCTGGAAAAACTTAATTTGTATTATTTTAAAGAATACAAATAAACATTAACTAATAAAATTAACTCAAAATGGAATGATAAATTATGAACTGACAAGTTGACACAATGTGACATTTTTTTTCAAAACCATTTCGCGCGACCGAAAATAATAAAAATTAGGTTTTTCCAGATATGTTGCTGTATCTTAAAAACTAACAACTTTAGGTGTAGAACATACTTAATAAAAGTTGAAGTGGACTGATTTGTGAATAAAATAGAACAATAAAATATAGGGTATTCCACTTAAAACATTTTAGAAAATCAACTTTGAACTTTCTTAAAATGATCGTATTACAAAAAAATGCCCTGTACAAAATATCGGTAATAGCAAATATATATGAGTTTTTGCTTAACTTTTTCCTATAATTGTGTCAAATATTTTTGCTCCTAATGTTAGTACTTGAAAGTTAATACAACTTCTTCGAGGTCATGTTTTTTCCAAAATTCGAAGAATATTCTACATAACTTGGTAACCCCGCACCAAAGTATTAAACTGTTTATATTGCCATATATAGAATTTTCTCAGAATCCATAAGATTAAAAATATACAGGGTGTTCCACTTAAAAAATGTAATATTTGGCGTGTCCCGTTTTTACTTATCGCCCTGTGTGTTTCATATTAATTTTGTCCTTTAAGTTCTTTGATTCTGTATAACTTTTATATAAACTTTTTTTTCGGTATTATGAATAACAGGAGAGCTATTTTACTTTCTCACACTAATGGCCCACCCTGTATAATACAAAAAATGATCATCAAATTACATAAATCCATATACTTGTGGTATCTTGATATACCAGATCTTTTTCTAAGATTTTTGTTTCACTTTTACGAAAAAAGCTTTTGAAAACGTAAACAGATTTATTTTCGATGCATTAAATAACCTTAAATGAAGTGATCGATATACCTAGTTATACAGGGTGTTCCAATTAAAACTTCCTATCTGGAAAATATCGGAAAATAAAATCGACGTGTCTCAGTTTTTTTTGTTTTTTTTTTAATTCTGATATTTTCCAGGTGGGAAGTTTTAATTGGAACACCCTGTATGTATCTGTTATTATTTTTTAATTAGCCGGCTATAGAAAATCCAGAAGTGTGAGAAAAAAAATTTATAATAATGTATTCATTAGAACAAATTGTTTTAATGCACTACAAAGTTTTTTCCTTTTCCTTGTTTCATGTTATCATACTATTGGAGAAAAAGCGTAATAATTTTTGGTATCACTTTCCAGAACTTCAGTTTTGTTGGGAGAACATGATATTAAAACTACTACGGATTGCTCTGAAAATATGTGTGTCAAAAATACTCAGAGTCGTAGAATTGACAAAGTAATTACCCATCCTGGTTACGATCCCTATAATACAGGACGTTACAATGATATCGCTATTATCAAATTTAAAAAAAATGTTCGTGAGACAGGTAGGCCAGATATAGTCCGGGAGCCAGCGACCGTTTTGAGTTAGTCATTTGGCAAAAGCTGAAAATTTTTCCTACGCTTCATTTGGTATCACTAGTAAGTAAATCGACCTCCAGCTCGCGCAGTTCCGGGGGGTGTAGCTGCAACAGCATCCCAAACACGTAAATAATAAAATAAAAAAACTAATACCGCAAAAGCTGAGACTTTCTCGACAAGTTAATTATGTTATGAACAAACGAAAAAACGCAATCAGCTGACTTTAGAGTGGGGGGTTATGCCTCAGATTTTCACCTAAACAACTCAAAAATATTCGCTAGGTAAACTGATACCGAAAAAGTTGAAATTTGGTAAAGTAATAGTCATCTTAATCAGTTATACGGAAAAAATTGTCCGTTGATATTTTTGCCGTGTATAAGTGCTCAGTAGACGAGCTGAAAGTGCAGCACATCGCTATGCGCGCGGGCGCATTGCATCTTTAACTTTATCAGCTGAGCACTTTTTAATCACTAAATATAAAGCTGAGCATTTTTCTCATTTAACTTATTAAGTTAGATATTGTATTACCAAATTTCAGCTTTTGCGGTAGGAGATATCTATTATTGTTTCCATATTTCAAGTCTTACTAGTAATTAAATAAAAATATACAACTTTTTTCGAATATTTATTTACAATAAACGATTTCACGAGTTTTTCAATTTAAAGAGCTTTAATAAATAAATATTCACATTTAAATACTTATATACATAACATAAAATTGAACTGCTTCGACATTTGCTGCGGACAAAGTACATCGCAAATATTTGGGACATGCTCATTTTCAGGTCCCAACAGAATTATATCCTACTGATTTCGGCTGGGAAGAGAAGGGGGACAAATTTATTTTCAAATGGTTCGAGAGTGAACAGCTGCCCTCTTCCCTTGGAGATATAATTATCGAGGATGAGCAAAAAAAATAGTGCAGGTTAGAATTATACTATATTTCGCTCTATAGGTACTAAAATTTCATTATTTAAATGTAAATTTTTTATTGTTTCATTTACATATGTAAAATACAATTTAAAAATATTTAAAAAATTCGTACTATAGCTGTATGTAATTATTTTTTATAATTAACGTTTTATTAATAATATACAGGGTGTTTTTGAATGGAGTAGCATAAATGATACCAGTGAATCTACATTTCAAAAGAACACGATCTGCAAAAAATCGCCTTAGTAAAATGTTCACCCCTGAAGAGATATGGGCCATCAAAGTTTCCAAAAATAATTAAAATTGGCTGTAATTTGAAAACCGAACGAGGTACAAACAACAAATTTTTTACAGGTTGTTTACTAATACAGATGCGAGTTTTCAACTATTTTTCGAAAATTTTAACTCCTCGAAAGGGGTTGAAATAACCACCCCTCAAGCCATTGGTTAAAATACCCTACTCATAACTTTTATATTTCGTAAAAACTCGATATCCAAAAATACGCATTAGATAAACTGGTTCTTTTAGAAACTTTTACCTCTCTAACAATTTTCCTTTAAAACTTTTCGTTTATTAATAAACAAATAAAATGTATTACCATTCACCTCACACCGTATATGATTGCAATCAATCAAAGATAAACTAAGTGTGCTGCTGTCATGCCAGTTGTCACAATTAACTCTTCTGTAAGATTTCACTGTTATCAGCTAAATACTTCTTGGGTGTAAACTAACAAGAATTATGCCAATTTTACTAATGATCAATATGTGGACATGCTACAAGTGTATTTTGAATGTCGCAAAAACTGTGCTACGGCAACAAGAGCGTATAATAAGAGATATCTAAATCGTCAAGTTCCCCACAGACAAACTTTTTCGGCGGTAGAACGAAGACTTCGGGAAACTGGAAAAATTCAGCCGTATTTTGAGGGTACCGGCCGAAGACCTACTGTTCGTACTATTTATCTTGAGGATGCAGTACTTGAAGAGTTTGACGAAAGTCGTCAGACTAGTACGAGAAAAACAGAAATGTACTTAAATGTGTCCCATAGTGTTGTTTGGAATATTGTCTATGATAATTTATTATATACCAATATGCACAATCTTCATTCCTGGGCTCCTGAAAATCCTCACTAAGTATCTATGACAACATTTCAACATAATTTTAGTTTAAACATTTGGGCAGGAATTATAGGAAATGTGCTTGTCGGCCCTTTTGTTTTACCTCATCGACTTGGTGCTGTTGAATATTTGCAGTTCTTAAATGAGCATCTACCACCACTTCTGGAGGAAGTACCATTAAATGTACGTCAGGCCATGTGGTACATCCATGACGTGTAGTAGTTAGGCGGTGGCTTAATTTAAATTACCCGAATCGTTGGATAGGTTGCGGCAATGAGGCACCTATCTCTTGGCCTGCAGGTTCTCCCGATCTAACGTCCATGGATTTTTTCTTTTGGGGACATAAAAAGTATTGTTTATGCGACCCCAGTTGACAGTGTTGAAGAGCTACAGGAAAGAATATTCGCGGCGGTTGATGAGATTCGCAACAATCCCATAACTTTTGCTCGAGTCCGTAACAACTTTGATAAACGTGTTAGGTTGTGTTTAGAAAGAAATGGCAATTATTTTGAAAATGTCCTTTAACTAAGTTTTTTGTTTTTTCTCTTTTTGATAATAAATTATTTCTTAGTTTCGTTTTCATTGTACTTCTATTTAATAAAAGTTTCTGCGACATTCAAACAGTTATTTGTGCAACTACTGTAAAGAGTGTGTATTTGTTGTACGATGCATGAAGTTTGCAGCTCGAGACGAAGTTGAGAGCTGCAATCATGTTAAGTGCAACAAATATGCTTTTTGCACATGTTGCACGCAACATTTTTTCTACGATTGTTTTTATTTCAAATTTTATTTAACAGTATTTTACATAATATTAAAATTTTAACTGACAACTGGAAATTAATTGCGCAAATTGTCAATGTCAGA